>NC_133403.1:577182-752312 GCF_047511655.1 Castor canadensis
GCTTCACTGTGATGTCTGGACGTCCAGAGACATCAGTTCTGCTCCGTCCCCTGTGGCCATCTGTGCCTCAGGGCCCCACGTTCCCATCTCCAGGGCAATGAAGACAGTGAGGACAGATGGACGAGCATGGACTCGGTGTGCAGACAGACCACTGGATCGCGAGCAGCCCGGGGACCAGAAGGCTTCCTGGAGGAGGCAGCACCTCAGCAGATCCCCAAAAAATGACCAAGACACAGCGAGGTCAAAGCCAGGCAGGGACTTTGGGACTGAATGTGAACTGGACACAAGTGGCCGACACTCTCGCTCTTTCTGAGTCACGCCTGGGGAGACCGTGGGGACACTGGGCCGGCCAGCTCGTTCCCTGGTCCCCTCCTCGGCCTTTGCAGTCACCCATGCCTGGACACAGCCAGCCTGGGCCTCGCTGGCCCAGCACCGCTGTCACCCCGGCCTCCTCCTTCTCAGGGCTGCGGCTGACGACGTCCCTCGGCGGCCATGGCTGCCTGGCCCTTCCCAGGGCCCGGTCCCCCCTGTGCACCAGGGAGGGGACAGGCAGACGCCTGTGGCCTTTGACATTGATGGATGAACGGCCTCTGCCCGCGTGGTCCCTCTGGAGGCCACTGTCACACGCAGCCCTGAGCCCGGGGACAGGAAGGTGACAGGGTTAACACTGGCGTTCTTCTCACCATCAGCCGGTCATCATTTTTCACGTCCAGCCGTTTTCTCTGACGAGGCCGGTGGCTGAGGACAGGAGTTTAATGAGCTGTGGACGTCAGGAAGGGACCTGAAATTCAGCCACAGCCCATAGAACGGTCACCCGTGGGAAGAGCCACCAGCCCTCGATGGCCCAGGAGCCCCTCCGCCAGCGAGCGTGGAAAACGGCGCTCGGCGGTGACCGTCCCTTGCTGGTGGCCCTGTCACCTTCTTCCTCTTCTGTTGAGGGCGGGTTGTGGCTTTGGCTTCCCCTGGTGGGCAGGTCCTGGGGGGTCTCTGTCCCTTGATTGATTTGGGAGTGGACGGCCGCCGTCCAGGGCTCTGTCTGCAGCCTTGGCGGGCCCCATAATTTGATGAGGACAAAATGGAGCAGGCAGCAGTCCCCTCCCCACACCTCCGCCTGCCCGAGGTGACCTGTCCTCTCCCGGCCCCAGCGATGGCAGAGGAGCACGCTGGGATGTGCCTCGGTCTCCCCCCTCGTCTCTGCGCTCAGACCTACAGACGCTCCCCTTGCGCCTTTGTCACTCCTTCTCTTTGTCCCCTCTTTGAAAGGACACGGTGACCAGGTGAACGCTCGCTAAGCGCTTGCTGTATACGGGCTCGTTCTCACGGAAACCGCAGGATGCCAAGCTGGGGCCAAGAGAGCGACCGTGGGGGAGGGGCCGTGGGGCAGGGGACAGACAGACAGATGTCAGGGTAACCACCCATGGGGGGGTGAGAAAGAGAGAGAGATGGCAGGGTGAGGAACCGTAGGAACAGAGAGAGAGAGAGAGAGAGAGAGAGAGAGGGAGAGAGAGAGAGACGGTGATGGTGTGTCGATGACAGAGGTGACAATGGCACTTTGGCTCTCTTTTCTGCCTTGGCTTTGAATGGAGACATTTTTTTTTTTAAATCCCAAAACATTCTGCATCTTCCCGCCCCTGCTTTCTAGAAGTCGCTCTGCAATCCTAGCACCAAGCCTCTGGGACTTGGAAAAGCCCCTTGGGGTCCCTGCGTGTCCTTGCACCTGTCCCGCGCAGGTGTCACTGCACACAGGTGACACCTGGTTTACCGGGCATCTGCGATGCGCCAGGGGCTGGAGTCGGAGCGGCACGGAGCTTCCTCTGGGGACTTTTCCACCATGTGGGGACACAGCCTGGGGACACAGCCTGACACAGAGGGGTCCGCACAAGGTCACTGACCACCCTGGTGACACAGCACTAAGGTGGGCTGGCCGCCCCCTGGCACTTTCATGCACGACGCAGTTGGCAGGTGTTACCGACATCGCCCCACTTTACAGACGGGGAAACTGAGGCTCGGGGAGGTCGAGGGTTTGCCGAGGGCCACACAGACAGCGGAGAGCTTTCGGAGAACAGCAGGGCCGAGGTCCGTGAACTGCCCAGCTCGCTCGCTCTCGCTCTCTCTCTCTTCAAACCACACCTTTCTCTGTCCCCGCCACCTTGGGTCACCTGCTGGGTGGCGAGCTTTCCTCCTGGCTGGTGCTCAATGCGTCCCCTGAACCCCGAACGCGTCACCTCCCCCAGGATTCACCCCTGGACTCACAAAGCCCTCGCCCACCCTGCCGGTCCCCCGAGGCCCTGGGCACCTGCTGAAAGCGCGGTCCCCGATCTCCAGCCTGGACTCCAGATGGGGCCTCCAACCAATTGGATTCGGGTTTTTTCTTCTTCGTTTCTTTTGGCAGCACTGGGGTTTGAACTCGGGGCCTCACTTTGCTAGGCGGGCGCCCAGGAACCTGCTTCCTCCCCAGGCGTCTCCCTGTCCACCCCGCAGGCATCACCTGTCCTGCCGGGGACCCTGGTGCCCGACCCTCCAGAATCCTCAGGACCAGAATTCCCAGCCGGTCCCCCCACAAGCCCTGTCACCTACCGAGACACTGCTGTGTTTGCTTTTTAGGGTCAGTCACATGCCCTCCCCTGAGAGACCCCACAGCTGCCCCCTCGATCCTTTCTGCACGGCGGGGTCGTTTTAATTCTGACGTTTAGGTAAACGCTTTTCTCCACGCCAGCCTCGTCCTTCCGTCCTTTGAGCACAGGATTAGCGCCTCGCTCTGAAGAAAGGGAACGAAAACCCAGGAAAGAGAAAGCCGCTCGTCCGCGGTGGCACAGGCAAGATGAAGTCAGACCGTAGCACTGTCCCGTGCAGGGACAGGTCAGGGGCCACAGCCCGGGAGGCGGGTGGCCTTTCGTGCCAGGACGGCGACGTGGGCCGGGCTCCGTGGCTCACGCCTGTAATCCCGGCTACTCGGGAGGCTGAGATCAGGAGGCCTGCAGTTCGAGGCCAGCCTGGGCAAATCGTTCCCGAGACCCCCATCTCCAAAATGACCGGAGTAACGTGGACGGGAGGTGCGGCTCAAGCGGTAGAGCGCCTGCTCTGCAAACGCAAGGTCCTGAGTTCAAATCCCAGTCCCACCAAAAAAAGAAAAAAGCCAGGGAAATGGTCCCAGAGGTCTGCGTAAGGCGGACGCACACCCAGAAAACGTGCTTTTGGGGCCAAAGGCGGCTGAGTCCAGAGCCACAGGGCCACGCCGCTCAGAGCGGGAAACCGAGGCCTGACGCTGACGTGGGTGGACGGCCCTGGCCTCGGCCCCCCCCCCCGTCCTTAGCTCTGTCCTGAAGCACAGATTTGGGGTTTGTCCTTCCCCACCGTGGCCTTTCAGGGCCTGTCCCCCCGCTCCCCGGTGATGGGGACTGTCCCTGGTCTCAGGCCACAGACACCGCCAGTTTTTCTCGGTTTGTAGAGTACAGCGGGGACAGGTGGCCTCTGCTCCCTGGGAAGGCCTCGGTGACAGGAAACTCCCCCACGGCTCGTCAGCTGCACGACCCCGTTTTCCTCGCACCCTCCGTCCTGTCCAGTCCTCCGTCCCGAGGCCCGTGTCCATCCGGAAGGCAAGGGATGGAGATTAGGGTGGCCTCCGTGGGGAGGCCGGGATGTGTCGTCCAGGGTTGTAACGGAAACTCTGACGTCCCTGTCACCCTGGGGTCATGTCATGGCCGGGCTGTGGCGTCCAGTCGGGTGGTTTGTTGTTGTGCAAGTCCATCCCGAGCCAGAGGGGTGAATGCAAAAAGACATCATCTGTCTGTGACTTGCAAAGTCAATCAATGAACTTGGGTCGTTAACTTTTTTACAGTGCACACGCCACACCTTCCCATTCGTTCTGACCCAGGACCCATGGGGCCGAATCCGCCCACACTGACAGAAAACGGGGAAGAAAGTTCCCAGTGAGTCAGTCAAAAGCCTCCCTCGATGGATCGATCGTCCTCCCTGTCTGCCCCTGGGCGCCGGCCTCTTCCCGAGTGGGCGGGGATAAAAGACGAACAGCAGGTTCTCTGTGCGCCAGGGAACACGGTGCTCCCTTCAGAGCTCGCGGTGCCATTTGGGAACAGAAATGGCGATGATGCACTGTGATCGCAACAGGGCACGTGGGCCTCCCTGCCTCCCCCGGGGACGGAAGAGTGGGCGCGTGGCCTCGGGGTCCACCAGGTGTCCCCGTCCCCCCTCTCAGGGCTCCCGGGCAGAAGACCCAGGATGGAAATTTTCTCCAAATTCTGGGTGAGAAGAGAGCGAGCCTACGAGCCAAAAGCAGCCCACGCTGCTCGTTCCGATGTTTGCAACGCAGGGTTTGCGTGCAAATCCCGATTTGGGGCCTGCACAGAGGCTCGGCCCCTGGATCGGGCATCCCTGGGCTCTGAGAGTGGGCTGGGGAAGGGGACACCTCAGACCCAAAAGGTTTGGATCGGTTTGTTAAGTGGCACTCGGGGCCATTTGCTGAGGAGCCAGGCCAAGTGGGAAAACCGAGACCCAGCCCTCCATCTCCAGGTCTTGGGCCCAAAGGGTAAAATCCAGAGGAAAGGGGACCCGACTGTGCCCACGGGGCCGGACGCCAGGGAGCGTTAGGGCCCCACGCCCTACAGGTGACCGGGGCTGCGGTTTCCCACTGGGAGCCAATGGGAATCAGGAGGTCGGCCCACAGGATGTGCCCATCCATTAGGCAGTCATCAAACATTCACGCAGAGCCTCTGTTAAGACGGGAGCCTCTCCCAAGAGAGTGAGGCCTAAATCAGACACGGGGGTGTTTGTAGGGTCAGGGGTCCAGCCTGGGCTCGGAGGCTGGACAGCCAGTCCCTGTTCAAATCCCAGCCCTGTGGTTCTCAGCTGTGACCCCGGGTAAGTCCCTCCATTTCTCTGGGACTCGGTTTCCCCGTGGGTGACCTGGACAGGAGAACAGCATCCGGCTGGATGGCTGAATGACTTCTCTCTGGTGACGTGTGTGACACGGGACACACCCCAAAACTGTCGCCAGTAATAATTCCCGCCGTCAACCCAGGACACGGAGAAGGTGGGAACCGGCGCTGTCTGCTTTTCAGGGACACACGCTCAACGTCGGAATTAACTACTAACAAACCCGAGTGACACCCTCGGGGGACCGTGGTGGATTCATTACTAAGGACGAACGACGCCATGAGCAGCAAAACGAGCACACCGTCCCGGATGGAGCTGAAATGCGGCCTGCCGATGACAGTCCTCCGGGAGAAACTGAGGCAGGAGGGAGCCGGCAACCTGTTTTCTCAGTAGCCTGGGGTAGGTGGCAGGGACTTATCGAGCAGGTAGCTTGTCACCAGCTTGTCACCAGCTTGTCACCGGCTGGGAAGCCACAACTCGGTCGGAGCGATCGGCTGGTGTCCCCTAATGACGGTGTCCACACAGCCAAGGGGTCACAGCCACCGCCAGGCCCGTCTCTGCAAGTCCATCAAGGGTTCCGGGCAGCAGATCCCAGAGGCCACTGGACGCTGTCCTGGCTGTCCTGCGACAGAGCCGGGGCCAAGCTGAACAGAGAAGAGAAAACCAGCGCCGGCCGGGCCCAGGCAAGGACAGCGTCCAGCAGGACGACGCTCTCAGCCACGGTGGAGCAATGCACTGCTTTTCCCACAGGGATCCAGCTCTGAGACGTGCTCTGTCCCCGAGGGCCATCTGCCAGCTGGACAGGAGGGCGGGAGGTGGAATTGGCAGGCAATTAACTGCCGTGTCCAGGAGCCCACAGGGCTGGAGGTGGCTGTCCTGTCCTGTCCTGACCAGGAGTCACGGGACTTCCCTCGCTCCCATCCGGAGCCCCACCGGTGCTGGCCAGGTGACAGGGCCACCATACCGTGGAGGAGGACAAAACCTTGGACGCCATCCACGAGCCCTGCTCCACCTGGCTCCGCTCCGCTCGCTTTGCCTCCCACGTATTTCTCAAAGTGGCGGTCACTGCCGCCATCACGCCACCAGCTGTCACTGGCCAGATGCAAGGGTCCCCTCACCGTCCCCCTTCCCACTTCGGTCCTTTCAGTTCCTCCCGCTCACTCGGCGCGGATCCGCCATCTCTGCCATCAGCTCTGCCCAGCCACCGCCTCCCTCAGAGCCCTGGCTCCCAGGGTGAAACCAAAAGGGCTCCGTGACCCCTCTGCGCTGCACCCCACTTCCCCAAGCGCCCAGCAGCGTCCCTCTCGGGTTCTCTGTGCCTCCACGCTGAGATCGGGACCCTAAATACAGGGGAGACTCGAGTCCCTTCCCCTCCCAGCCCCGCCGGCCGCACCGACTCTCTGGGGACCGCGGTGAACCTGAGTGTGGACCCCACGCCCCCCATGGCCCCTCTGCTGGGGCCCGGGAGTCACGCTGTCTGCCCGGGGAGAGGGCCCTTGTCGCTGATTGGCCGATCAGATGGTCACGTGACTCTATCCGGCCAATGAGAGGGCCACTTGCTGATTGGATGGGGAGAGAGAGGGGAAGAGAGAGAGAGAGAAAGGGATGGAAGGAGGAAATGGAGGAGGAGGGAGAGGGAAGGGGAGAGAGAGAGAGGGATAGAAGGTGGGAGAGAGAGGGAGGGAGGGAGCAGTGGGAGAGAGGGAGGGAGGGGGAGAGAGAAGAAGGAAGAGAGAGAGGGAGGGGGAGGGAGGAGGAAGAGAGCGAGGGAGAGAAAGAAGGAGGGAGAGCGAGAGGGAAGGGGAGAGAGAAAAGGAAGAGAGAGGGAGGGGGAGGGAGAGGGGGAAGAGAGAGAGAGAGAGGGATGGAAGGAGGAAATGGAGGAGGAGGGAGAGGGAGGGGACGGGAGGGAAAAGAGGGAAGGGGAGAGAGAGAGAGAGGGATAGAAGGTGGGAGAGAGAGGAAGGGAGAGAGCAGTGGGAGAGAGAGAGGGAAGGGGGAGAGAGAAGGAAGAGAGAGGGAGGGGGAGGGAGAGGGGGAAGAGAGAGAGAGAGGGATGGAAGGAGGAAATGGAGGAGGAGGGAGAGGGAGGGGACGGGAGGGAAAAGAGGGAAGGGGAGAGAGAGAGAGAGGGATAGAAGGTGGGAGAGAGAGGAAGGGAGAGAGCAGTGGGAGAGAGAGAGGGAAGGGGGAGAGAGAAGGAAGAGAGAGGGAGGGGGAGGGAGAGGGGGAAGAGAGAGGGAGAGAGAAGAAGGGAGGGGGAGAGAGAGGGAGCAGTGAGAGAGAGGAAGGGGGAGGGGGGGTGTGGTGGCCCCTGGCTTGTGTCGTCCACCTCCGCCCTGTCCCCTGTAGCTGAGCTCAGCTCCCGCACACACGCCCGCCACAGTGTCTGCAGCGTGGCCCCTGCTCAGCCAGTGTCCCCTGAGCGACAGACTGGAGAGAACGCTGTCCTTGGGGCCCCAGGTTCGAGCTCAGCCTCCTGCTGTGCCACTCTGGGCAGTGGCCACTGAGCCCCAATTCCCTCAAGCGTCCACCGTGCTGATAGCTCCGTCCTGCAGGGACTCGGGGTCGAGAAGGGGACAGCAGAGGTGACCACAGCATGGCTAGAAACTCAGTCAGCAGCTGTCCTTGGGACCCTGGTTGTGAGCAGTTGCTGATGCCACCGCCAGCGACTACTCCAAGCGCTGATGTGACAAAGCTCTGTCACGGGGACCTGGGCTGCGGGGACGGACGCCTGGAGAGTGGGTGGCCTCTGCCTTCCAGGACGGGTGGCCCCGCTGACCAGAAAAGGTTGCAGAAATGCCTGGGGAACACACAGTGCCAGCAGGGACGTGGACCCTGAGGGAGCACTCGGGGACATGGAGGTTGTCCCTGGGAACAGCCCAGGAGCCGGGGCCAGCTTTCTCTCTGGTCCCTTGGCCACCAGCTATGCGGTGGCCAAGCTGGGGCCTTTGGGCTGTGATTAGGATAAGGTCATCAGGTGCAGGCCCACGATTGTCTCCTGGTGGCCTTTTAAGAGGAGGGACAGTGAGCAGAGGAGGTGTGGACGCAGCCCTGTGCCACCTCTGTATTCGGTCAACACAGAAGTCACCTAAATCCTGGAGCAGAACCCGACCCCGGTCGGTCCATGGTCACAAGCAAGAGGAAATCACGGCGCACGCCTTCCCGGTCCCGCCATCCACGGGGATAGCAGACGTGATGGCAGATCTGAGGTCCATGGCAGCCACTTTGAGCCAAGTGCCAGTCGTCTCCTTCAGTGAACCCAGTGGATGGTGTCCAGGACCAAGCTGTCCACGTCCCACAGCCCCTTGGTGGCCTCCTCCTTCCTGAGCTGTGTCCCCCTCCAGGAAGACATTCTGGGGGTCAGTGATGGGTGTCCTGGCCCGATTGTGACGATGGCTTGCTGGGATTTTGCCACCCGCGTCCTTCCTCGCCCGTCAGTGACCATCGCCCAGGCTGCTGTGACATGTGGACTCCTGGAGCCACCAGCGGCCACAGGAGTTTTGAGCAGCAGGTCGTTGGCTTCGGGAATGTCCTCAGGAAGCTGTCCCCATTATGTGCCCGATGACAAGTCCCCAACCACAGGGACAGTGTCAAAACCCCAACACACAGGCCACCTGTCCCCCTCTTCTCAGTCACTTGCTCTGGGCCAGCGCTCGCTCCACCCTACAAAGAGAGCCCTTCTTCTGTCCCCCATGACGCACAGTCGTCCAGTCCCCTGAGAAGTGGCCACCGACCGGTCACTCAGCCCCAGCTGGACAGAGGAGGACGTGGCACTGGGGCCTGCGGTGACAGGGTGCCGGCTTGGGGGAAGCCGGGGTCCTGAGTGTCCCCATGAGCCACCGTGTCCCCGCAGCACCTGCCTTGCCGGGGACGATGCTCAGCAGAGACTCAGATTTTCCATTCGCGGCTCCCAGCGCAATTTGCTCGGTAATGGATGCGACGAGGTTCGAGCTCCGCGGAATCAGCCGCAATCGCGGTCGTTCTTTTTTAGGGTGCAGAGAGGACGCAGATGAGGTCACTCGGTTCCCTCGTCTGGACGGGGAGCTGCGTCCACCCAGCCGCATGGAAAGGGGTGTGGGGTGGGTGATGGGGACCGAGGGGGCCCCAAGTCCTCCTCCCCTCACCCCAAGGAGGAGACGCCAGGGAACGCCACTGGGCCATTTTGTAGCTCAGAGACGGCAAGCGCTCGTTCTAAGGTCACACAGCTTTTTTCCACACCCCGATTCTCCACGTTTGGGGGGAAGGTGCCAGGTCAGCCCGCTCACACGAGTGACATCACTCAGCGGTGCAGCCTCTCGGAACCGCTGTCACCGCAGCCAAGATGACGTCACGGGGCTCATGGCTGTGACTGAGCGGTCAGTGCTGCACGTGTCCACCTGACGTGGAATGCAGGGGACAAAGGACCCACGGGGGTGTGGGGTGACTGAGGTGGGGTGCACGGTGTGGGGACCGTCATCTTAGAAGGTGACATTTTGGCTGAGACCTGGCAGTGAGGAGGAGCCGTCCAGGTGGAGGCCTGGGGGACAAGAGGGCAGGAGGTGAGGCTGGGGCCAGGAGGGGACGGTCTGCGTGGGGCTCTGCAGCCAGTGTAGGAGTTTGAGCTTACTCTCAGTGCAAGTGGAGGCCATGGTAGGGGCCTGAGTCAGCCTCCTGACCCTCTAGGGGACCAGTGGCCACTTGGCGGAGACTGGGATTCTCTCCCTCAGCCCCCTCCGCTGAGGAGGCCACCCCACTTCTGTCACTGTCACCCCACCCAGGTTTGCATTTTGCAGAATTCTGCGGAACTGAAGCAGGCAGAACGCACTACGGATTTGGGGGGTTTGGGCAGAACTGGGATTTGAACTCAGGACTCCACACTTGCAAAGCGGGCACCCTGCTGTTTGAGCCGGCCTTGAGCCTCGAGCCTCGATCCTTCCCGGCTCAGCCTCCCGAGTAGCTGGGATTACAGGCGTGAGCCGCGTCTGGCTTCTTTCGCTCAGCGTAACTTTTTTAGGCCGTGTGCAGGGCGTCGGTCACTCCCGGGCGTCACACTGCGTCATCCCCCGGTGTCACTGATGGCAATGTCACCCTGCGTGTGCGGTTCATCCTTCATCGGAGGGCGGACGCCCGGGTTGGTCCCACTGTACCTGGCCATGGTGACACGGTGCGGTGACAAACCCACGTGGGCAGGTGTCCTCGTCCCTCCGAGGTAAATTCCTAGGGGTGGAGCATCTTCTGTTGTCCCTGGACGGACGTGCAGGACAGACGGAGAGGACGCTCTCTCCATAACGAGCCTCGATTTTTCATCAGACCTCAGATTTCCCTCCGATGGCTGTGTTTTGTCCTCATGGGACACGGGGCGCCTGGCAGGTGTCGCCCCGTTCCTACGAAAGCAGAAGCGCAGCCCAGCGGGTGAGGCTGGGCCCCGAAAAGTCCCCTGTGTCTCTGGGCCTCAGTTTCCCTGTGTGTGACGCCTGAGCCTCTATCCTCATTGGCTCGAGGGCTCCTGTCCACCGAGGGGGACGGGTCCGGGGACGGGGACCTGGGGAGGAGCCCCTCACCCCAAAGTCCCCAACCAGCCACTCTGTGTCATGTCAGGGCTTTTCTGGAGAGGACGCCGAGGCCCAGGGGAGGACAGGGCACCCAGGAAATGTTCGGAAAGTCCCAGCCCCAAAGTCACCGTGCCAAAGTCACTGCCCCAAAGTCCCAGCCCCAAAGTCACCGCACCTCCCCCACGGTTCCTGACTTGGAGCTCGGGGCCCCGTGTGCTCTCGGCCCCCGTGGTGTCCCGATGGGGGATGACACGGGGTCCTCTTCGGCCTGGCCTCTCTGCAAGGGGTCCCAACGCGGGTGTCCCCAGGCTCCGGCAGGTGCAGCAACCCGCGGCCGGATGACCCTGGCGACAGGCCTCTCCCGGCCACTTTCGAGGACGCACACTTCCATGGGAACTAGGAAATAACACCGAACAGGACACAGCCCATCCTGGAGTGGAGGGACACAGATGATGACAGGAACGGGAGCCTTTGTTGTCTCCTCCGTCCTCTACAGCAGTGGACACAGGGCCTGGACCTCCGAGCAGGACTTGGCTTTTGGGTTGGAGGTGTCTTTGTTTGGGGCAGGATGGAGGACGAGGACAGGCCCGGTGCGTTGTGTGACCTGGGGACATTGCAAGTGTCCAGGGCAGAGTGACCATGGGCTGAGGACCTGTGTCATGGACTGCCTTCACTCAGTCACTCAAGTGCACCAAGTCACGCGGTGTACTGAGTCCTTCCCACGGCCAGGCACGTGGCTGGTTCTGGGGACACAGCGGTGTCTGAGACAGAGCCACGGCCACCGTCCTCGGGGTGTGGCCGGGCCAGAGATGCAAAGAGAGTGGCCGTGAATGGGGGAAGCCTGTGGGGTGGGGCGGGGGAGCCGGCTGCATCCCGGGAAGGCTTCCTGGAGGAGGAGCGGTAGTGGTGATTGACAGGCAGGAAATGGACGCTAAATGTAAGGAAAAGAAACCGCTGACCACTGTCACCGCCAAGGTGAAGGCCCGGCCCTTCGGGGCAGTGGACCTGTGTCCCTCCGGGGGACACAGAGCCAGGATCGTGGTGCTCTGGGGAAGGTGCAAAGCACAGATGGAAGTGACACTGGCACAGAGAGGCGGAAAAGCCCCGTCACACTGCCCATGGCCTGCAAAGAGGTCAGGGGAGGTCAGAGGCTCCTGGCCAGTCCAGCTGCAGCTCTGTCCCCACCCTGGGCAGCTGTGTGACAGGTGACATGGAAAGAGCCCTGTGCCCACGCCCTGCAACCTGTCCACCCTGTGGTGACACAGAGAGCGAGGACAGACCGGCTGTGTCCCCCGACGCCCCGTGGGACACCGGGAGCAGCCGGGCGCCGGGTGTCCCGAGCTGAGCGGGAAGGGAACGGCCATGAGGACCTGGGCTGCTTCTCGTTCCACTGAGCTCGTGTGTGGGACACTGGGAAAGGGACATTTCACAGCTTTTGAGCTGGACAGACCCTAGGTGGACATTTGTCCCCAAAAGGCTGCTCAAAGAACTAGCGTGATGACCCTGGGGTCCCCTGGCCTAAGGGACATTGAGGGTCTGGTCCTGCTCGAAATGCATGGGGAGAGGACGCCAGCCCTGGACGCCATCCCAGCCTCCAACTCTGGCCTCCGGGGCCCAGCATGGCCACTGCACACAGCTGTCCCCAAAGTCACCAGCCCTTGTCACTTCCACAACCTTCTACCGGACCCTCCCGTGTTCCTTTCTCCCTCTGCCTCGCCAGGACTCCCACAAATTGCCGCCCACCATCAGGCTGGGCTGCTGGCCCAGGAGTCTCAGGTGACAGGTTCAAATCCTGACTCAGCCACTGAACTCCAGCCACGGCCTCGCCTCCCCGAGCCTCAGTTTCCCTGGGTGTCAGTCCAGGAGATCCAAGTTCGTGTCATCATGGGGACCACGTGGAACTGTCACAGAGGCTCGTGTCCCTCTCTGTGGCCGGGTCCCACGGCCTCAGATTCTGGGGCCACCCCCAAACAGCTAGGGGACCCCCATAAATGTTTGCGGGGAGGCGTCTGAGGCCAGAGAACAGAGCCAGGGCCACGCAGGAGCCGGGGGGGACACTGCAAGCTGCTGTCCCCTCTGTATGGTGACCTGGTGACGGCCGGCGCCCAGCCGGGTCACTCAGCATTGGAGGGAAGGGGGTGATGAATGGCTGACGACCCCGCTCCCCGCCCCACCGTCCCGATCGACCGGTGGCCCTGAAAATAGTGACGACGCTGTCCTGGGTGATCGGCGGAAGGGACACGTGTGTCCCCGATCAATCTGCTGCCCCGAGATTGCCCGTCATGGAGGAGAAAGGCGGGGAGGAGGCCCTGGGCCAGAGACCAAGGCCGGCTGGGGCCACCGTGTCCCCCGCGTCCCCTGCGAGAGCGGGCACCATGCACCCGCGTCAAGGTCACGACGTCCTGGGCAGGACTTCCCAAGCACCTGCTGGGCAGTGTCACAGAGCAAAGCGCCCGGAGGGGACTGAGAGCAGGACACAGTGACAGGACGGCCCCGTGACAAGACGGCGCTCAGCCACGTCCTCACGTCCTTCACAGGTGTCCATCGGCTCCCAGGACGCTGGCGTGACTCCGTCCATCACAGGTGACCAGCCAGGGGGACGAGGGCGTCAGAGGACAGTGGCACCTGCTGCTGCCCAGAGCTCACTTCGTGGGATTGTCACCGTGGCTTCACAAAGCCGGTCCTAATGTCACCCGAGGTTTCCAGTGTCCCCTCATGTGTCCCCTGCAGGAAACCAGTGTCCCCACCCAGCCATAGCTTTGGGTTCCTGGGGTCCGATTCTCAGAGGTGGCCTTTGCCTCGCGCTGCGACCGTCTCTATTGGTGTCACACGTGTGGCTGTCACACGCGGCGTCCAGGTGCCAGGGAGGCCCAGAGGAGGACGGGGAGCGAGCGGACTCCCCGGGGAGTCACTGGGAGTGACTGACACAGCGCTCCCACCCCGGGACTCCTGCAGAGCCAGCTGTGGTGGGGACACAGACGGTCAACGGTGTCCCCAGAAGTCAGACGCAAAGTCACACAGCTGCCCGGTGGGCTAAGTGTACACAGTTGGCGCTCAATAATATCCAGTGGAGCTGAAGACCACCAGGCCCTGGGTCAGTGTCGCTCTGCGGGTGACCGTGGGTCCCAGCGTCACTCGGGGGCTCGAGGGAGGAAACGGGGCTCAGGACCCTCGGCTTGCGCTGTGGGTGACCGGGTGGGGGCAGGGACGGCCTGCTCTGAGGGGCCTGGACATTGTCACCGCCCTTGGGAGGTGTCATCATGAAGTCGGTGGACTCGCGGTGTCTCTGGTCCCCTCGCGGACCAAGGGAGGATGGGCTCCGGGCCTGGGAAGGGATGCAGGGTTTCCATGGCAACCCTGGCTTGCCCGTTGCCAAGGCAGCTGTGCAAATCAGCCAGGCGCCGTCACCGCGTCTGGACCGGGATGTGAGGTACAGATAGGCGTCCTACTCCAAGAGCTCGGCTGCCTGGGGGCAGCAGGCGCGACGGGGCCTCTGTCCCTCTCTGTCCCTCTCTGTCCTTTTCTGTCCCTCTCTCGGCGATGGCCGTGCTGCTGTTTGCGGGGACAGGAGGGGGGTCACGTGGCAGAGGTGACATTGTCTCTGGCGGTGTTATGACACGAGACCCCACGAGAGTCACTGCGTCCCCTGTGCCGTGTGGGGCAGCTGTGGCCCTGCACTTCAGACGTCCTCCCTTGACTGACCGTGGCTCTTGCTGTGTCTGTCACCTCCTTCCCCGACATTGTCACTAGGGTTGTGGAAACTCCGAGCCTGAGAGCCGAAGAAGCCCACGGCGCTGAGAAGACAAAATGTCGGCCCCTTCCCCCCCCTTCCTGCGGCACTGGGGTTTGAACTCAGGACCTCATGCTTGCTGGACGGGCCTCCGCCACTGACCCCCTCTTCTGCTTCCGGCTTTGCAGATAGGGTCTCTCAACTTTGGCCCGACTGCGCCTTGGATTTCAGTCTTCCTAGGTCACCTCCCAAGTAGCCGGGATTACAGGCGTGAGCGCCAGTGCCAGGCGAGGTATCTCGGTGTCCCCAGTGCTCAGTTCAGCTCACTGACGTGGTTCGGTTATTTTTCAGTTTATTAACACTGTCGCTTAGCGGGGCATTCAGTCGGATTTAATGTCTTGGGGACATTTGCAGTGAGGGCACTATGGCCCCCAGGGGGACAAAACCCAGTCGTCGGGTTTCAGATCTGAACGCGATCCGAGTGGGTAATGACCAGAAAGGACCTAAACTGCGAGCCGGGGGTCCAGCTGGCGTGGTCTTCAACCATGGCGTCCCCATCACCGGCTTCCCCCCTGCAGCGAGGGCAGAGGGAGCAGCTGCCCCAGGTGTGGCTTCGGCGACAAGAGCGAGGGTCGGGGCCATGGTGAGAAAGGTGCAGAAGAAACGAGCGAGCTGAGCGGCCACGGCCCCAGGTCCCTGGGCTTCCTTCAGCTCTCCGTCCCCGAGTCCCCAGTTTCATATTTCTCTCTCCGAGGAGTGGTGGTGGACTCGGGGTTCACCCTGCACCGAGCCCACGTCCAGATCCTGTCCTCGTCCCCAGCTGGGCGCAGGTGGCAAGCCGGGTTTGCAGCTGCCAGGGTCACAAGGCCCCGAGGGAGCCCAGGGGACAGGGCAGTCGACCTGAGGGCTTCTGTAGTGCTCTCTCTCTCTCTCTCCCTCTCTCCCTCTCTCTCTCTCTCCCTCTCTCTCTCCCTCTCCCCCTCTCTCCCTCTCTCTCTCTAGCTCTCTCCCCCTCTCTCTCTCTCTCTCTCTCCCACTCTCTCCCTCTCACTCTTGCTCTCTCCCCCCCTCCCTCTCTCCCCCCCCCTCGCTCTCTCTCGCTATCACTTTTTCGAGGCACTCTTGAGGACATGTCACACACAGCTTGGTGACATCCTTGGTGATGGTGATGCCTGGCACCCGCGACAGCCTGTGGTCTGTCCTCTGACCTCTGAACTCTGACCCGGGACTGAAGGAAGTCACCTCAGCGCTTCGTCCCCAGGCCCCTTTGGGACGTCCTTCTGGGACAGGACAGACCGAGGACCCAGGTGTGCCGTGTCCTCGCGGCATTCCTTCAGCATGGACGTCACAAGCCAGTGTCCTGACGGGCAGCTGGGAGGGGACGGGCCTTCGGAGCCACAGCCATGTGTGACAAACGGCCATCGGCCGGTCACTGAAGGCCGTGTGACGTCACCACTGAGATTGCAGGGAGGTCACTGGGCGGCCAGGAGAGGTGGCTAAGCCGAGTTCAAGGACGACTAGGAGGGTCGTCAGGAGGGGACAGCAGGGGGACAGGAAGCCCTGCCTGCCATCTTGGCCACACAGGCGACGGGAGATAAAAGGGGAGCGAGGAGATGGTGACGGACTCACCCCACTGGCATTCAGCGGTGACAAGGTGACACCTGCAGCCTGACCTGGTGGCTGCAGCCGTCCATGATGGAGACAGAAGAAAACATCCAAAATCCTGGTGCTCGGAGGACATCCGAGGGACCCTCAGCCCCCGAGTCCCACTGTCCCATTCATCGATCGCATAAGTAAGTGACGTGACGTGTGCACACGGAGGACGTGGTGACAGTACAGTGACTTCTGGAGGAGGGTTTGGGCTGAGATCCCCGGGGACAGGGCCAGGTCCCCTCTTGGCCACACTGGCCATGAGGCCGGCCTGCGTCCCCTGTCCCCGCGGGCCAGCGTCTGGGGAAGAAAACAGGCGTCCCGCTGCAGCTGGCACCGAGTGTCACACCGGGAGGGAAGCTTGTCACCTCAGGAAGTGGCCAGACTGCCACTCGGGAGGCTGGAGAGCGACTGTCACCTGCGGTCCCTTTTCCGGGGACCCCACCTTGGAACCACACTGACTCAAGAGAGGAGGCTCCCACATGGCCGCTCCCAGGACAGACGCCCCTGGGCCAGGCACTGAGGGGCAGAGGGAAAGGCACCCGAGTCACCTGCCATGTCCTGGGGGTGACAGTGGCCAGGGCGACCTTAACCCAAGCGGGCTTCCTGGAGGAGGTAGCACCTGATGGGAGAGCGGACAGGAGGAATTAGCAAGCAGCCAGTCACGCACAGCCGGACCTGCCCACCACGATGTCACCTCACAGGAACCGTCACTGGGAGAAGTGACAGGAGGACTCCTCAGTGGCTTCCTGAGCCAGTGGCGCCTGTGGACTTGACCCCAAGTCTCTCGGACTCCAGAGCGCACTGTCTCCCCATCCTGACATGAGGCTTTGACGCCCTGTGTCTTGGCGGTGCTGGGATTTGAACTTGGGGCCTTGCACTTGCCGGGCAGGAGCTCGTAGGCATCCCATGTGGCTGGGGCTTCCCGTGTGTCAGCCCCCGAGTGCTCGTGAGGTGTCGGCAGCCATTGAGAGCAGAGCAGGGCCTCCCGCTGAGGGTGTGTTGCCAGGTCGGGCACCGCGGGTGAGGTCAGTGTTTGCTGACTGAATGACTGTGATACTGGACAGCCCTGGGCCACTGTCCCGACCTTGCCATGTCCAGCTGTGTGACCTTGGGCTGGCCACTGAACCTCTCTGAGCCTTGAGTGTGCATCAGGCCATTGTTGTGGCCTGAGCCCAGCCAGCCCCGCAAAGCCTCACTGACAAAGGCGGCCATCTTAGCCCAGCTCGTCTTTCAAACCTCAGGGATCCCCTGGGTCCTCTTCCCAGACACGCGGCTCAGAGACCAGCATGGTGAGAGCGGCTCAGGCTGGCCACAGAGTCCCGTCCATGTGTCTCAGGGGCGGGGAAAGACCACAGGCCACCACGGACCCTGCTCTGCTTGCCCCACACACGCCTTTCATTTTTGGAAGCACTGGGATTTGAACTCAGGACTTCAGGGTTGCTAGGCAGGTGCTCTGTGACTTGAGCCACTCCGCCCATCAGTCCAGCCACGCCCATATTGGGTCATGCAGGCCTGGAAGCCCCGCCTCCTGGAAGTCACACCCTATGGAAACCTGCCCTGGAAGCCACGCCCCCTGGAAAGCCACACCCCAAGACCACGCCCCCTGGAGGCCCCACTGCTGGAGGCCCCGCCCTGCTGAGGCCCCGCCCCATGGATGCCCCACGGTGGCCAGCAGGGGATGACGAAGCTGGCACTGCCAGAGACCTTCCTTGATCCCAGGTGCCGACTCCCCAGGGGTCTCAGCGCAGGTCCTTGGGGTCCCCTGCACCCCAAACCTCAGGTCACCCGCGGTGAACGGGAGGGAGCTGGGAAGGGAATGAGGTCAAGTGTCACTGTCGCCACCTTCTCTCGGGGGACATTGTTTAAATAGCGCCATCAAGGTTCCAGTCTGTGCTTGTTCCATCCGGCTCCCGGCCATCGTCAGAGGTCACCTGGTTCTGGTGGCCTCCCCTCCCCGCCGCCCAGCCCTGAAGGAGCTCCCGACACAGCAGCGTGGGCAGAGAGGACGCGGAGCCCCCATGGCTCCCGTGGGGCCGCCGGTCAGAATCCGTGGCCTTCTTGGCGTGGTGTCCACTCTGCTTCTCGGCTCAGGCCACACACCGGGTCACCCTGTTCCCCGTGTCACCAGTGCCTGGACGACTGACAGGCGTGGAGTGGGCTGAGCGAAGCCAGCAGAGGGGACGGCGCGCACGAAGTCAAGACAGAGTGGCCACTGTGCTCCTGACCCCTCGGAGGTGTCACTCTCCCACCCGCTTCACAGACGGGGAGACTGAGGCACGAGGGTGACCGAGCTCCGGCCAGCTGGAAGCAAGCCTGTGACCTGTGACCCAGGCCGACTGTCCTGCCTGCGCTTCCAAAGCAGGGACTCTGGGAGACGGGGACACGGCTGTGAAACCCGTGTAAAACCCGGGCTCCGAGGCAGGACGTGCGATCCGCGAACACGCGAACCCCGGGCGGAGGTTTTAACTCTATTTACGGAGGTCAGCGTCCCCCGGGCGGAGGCAGCTGTGGTTAAAGAGGGGACGGTGGGGGGACCCGCTGTCTTTGGGCTGCAGGACTTGTCAGGGCCTTGACCAGGAAGGAAGCATGGCAGTCATCCGAGGAGAGAGCGGGTGCTGTTGTGAGCAGTGGAGACCCACGGAGGGGCGTGGGGGTCCCGGTAGGGCGGCTTTGAAGTGAGTGCAGTTGTGTGTGGCTTAGGAGAAACTGAGGCTCGGCAGAGGGTGGGCCGAGCCTGATCAGAGGGCGGGCCTAGATTCAGCAGAGGGCGGGCTGAACAAGTCACAAAACTGCTAAGTGACCGTCTCAGCCGGTGTTTCTCTGTCTCCCCGGTGACCCGCTGTCCACCCAGCAGCCAGGCGGACCCCATGCCTTGCGCTGAGACACCACAAGCTCCGCTGGCTGGAGAACTCGAACTCGGGCAAAGGTCTGGTGGCGGAGTGGACGCACAGGCCAGGGTGACTCCGCCTTGGCCGCCTTGTTCCTTGTCCTGTCCAGGGCTGACATTGTCCCAGGCATCACATCCTTGGCCTCTCTTCCCCCACCCAGGTGTGACAACCACAAATGTCTCCAGACACTGCTGAGTGTCCCCGGTGAGACAAAGTCACCCCAGTGCAGAGCGCTGTCCTCAGAGACGGCGCGTCACAGCAGGTCGGGGACACACTCCGGTCCGTCCCAGGGTCGAGGCCGTGCCACCGGGGTGGGGACACGGCTGCAGGATCACGGGCCCCGGGAGGAGGCGTCTTAAGCAGCGCCTGGGGACAGTCCTGATCTGAGGGACGTCCCCCCCCCCGCGACACCTCGTCAGCCACAAAAGCCGGGGACGTGGTCCTCTGAACATGGGGTGGCGAGGGTCACCTGCCCTCGACCGTGGACACTTGGGATGGACGCCGTCCTGTGCATGCAGGGCCAGCAGTGTCCCGTGATTGTGGGAGGGAGGGGACGGACGGGGCGGCTGGACCGCGGTGGAACTGCACGTGGCCCGGTGACACCTGCTACGTGGCCAGCGCCCCAGGAGGCCGGGGAGACACGGGGAAGGCGCTCGTCAGCCGTGGCTGCAGGAGAGAATTTGTCACTCACCACCGCCTGTCCCTGTCAGATCTGCCAGGGACACAGGAATGTCACACGTGCTTTTCAATTTGTGTTCAAATCCCGGCCCGGCCACCCAGCAGCTGGGCACTTTGGGAAGTGACTTCTGCGCACCTCGGTGGCCCCATCTGTGACACGGGGTCATCCTCTGGCTGCCCCACAGCGAGAACGACACAGCGACACCAGGAGAGGTGGCCGGAGCGGGGACGAACGGGAGGTGGCGATGGAGGAGGGACGGGGAGGACAAATGACCTGAGGGTCTGTGACAACTGCCCGCTCTTGTCCACGGGGACGGGGACGGGGGTTCAGGGTGGTTAACCCTTGGGGACCCAGTTCTGTGTCACCAGCTCCACCACACAACAGGCAGGTGACCTTGGATGGCCACCAGGGCTGGCCGGTCACAGGACGGGCCTTAAGGTCGGCGGCCAGGGTGTTCGGGGTCTTGTGTCCCTGTGTGGCCACTGACTTGCCGGTCAGACTGTCTGCTGCTGTGACAAACGGCCTGGAGGACCCGTCCACTGTCGCTGGGCACTCGGTGTGGACAAAGGGATAATTCTCCTTTGTGACCTCATCCCCCGCGGTCCTGAGTCCTGTGCCACCTCCCCTGTGACCTGGCAACGTCTCTTCCCGCCCGTGTGACTAGACGCCAGCGTGCCTCAGTGTCCCCCACCCTAAACCCTCTGCACCCTGACCTCTAATTTCATCTGGAAAAGCAAAAGGGTTTTTTGATCACTAGCCAGGGCGTGTGGTCAGCTTTTCCCTGGAGTCCACGGACACCGTTCCTAAAACTGTCCCCGACACCCCCTGCGCGGCCACCCTGCACACAGACGGCTGTCACTCACCCCTGCCTCGGGGCTGACGGTGGCTCTGAGAAGTCGTTCTGCAAACGGTGTTGAGCACTCGCAGTCAGTTGTTTGAATTAAGATTCCTCCACTGAATACAGCACCACAGTGGCACCAGGCACATTTTCTGTCATTGTGGCGAGGACACCGGCATGGTGGCACCTGGCACCACAGCTATGGGAATTGTAAATAAGAGGATCTAGGCCAGTCTGCGAGGTGTGGGTGGCCCTTGAGTGGACCCTAAGCAGAGGTGAGGTGAGCAGGTGATGGGTGGGGACCCCCAAGCAGGTGACGGGTGATGTCCCCTCTGGGGACTTCCAGGAGGGAGGGGCTGTCTGGAGGCCTGAGAACCCAAATGTCCTGAGCTTTTGGAAGCTGTGCCCGCAGCCCGGGCTCCTGCTCAGCCGGCTGGCCAGGTGCAGGTGACAACTCTGGAGGGCAGGACACTGTCCCTAAGGACTTGGTGGCAGGGACAATAGGCTGACCCTGTTCTGGAAGGTGACATCTCCCTGTCAACTGAAGTTTTTTGCCTGAGCCATGCAACTCTGCCACGGTGTCCTGTGTCAACTGCTGTCACCTGGAGGGAACGCAGGCACCCTGACACTCAGTGACAGGAGGCCGGCTTTGTGGCCAGAGAGCCATGGTGGACCCAGATGGTTTCAGGTCCTTGTCCAATGACCCCAGCAGTGTCGGTGACATTAGGGTCGGGATGGAGGGAAAACCCTGCGTCTTTACAGGAGGGGCCTGGGTGATTGGCAGCTGTTGCTGACAGGTGATTGGCAGCTGTTGCTGACAGGTGATTGGCAGCTGTGGCTGACAGGTGATTGGCAGCTGTGGCTGACAGGTGATTGACAGGTCTGGCTGACAGGTGATTGACAGCTGTGGCTGACAGGTGATTGGCAGCTGTGGCTGACAGGTGATTGACAGCTGTGGCTGACAGGTGATTGACAAGTCTGGCTGACAGGTGATTGGCAGCTGTGGCTGACAGGTAATTGACAGGTCTGGCTGACAGGTGATTGGCAGCTGTGGCTGACAGGTGATTGACAGGTCTGGCTGACAGGTGATTGGCAGCTGTGGCTGACAGGTGATTGACAAGTCTGGCTGACAGGTGATTGACAGCTCTGGCTGACAGGTGATTGACAAGTCTGGCTGACAGGTGATTGGCAGCTGTGGCTGACAGGTGATTGACAGGTCTGGCTGACAGGTGATTGACAGGTCTGGCTGACAGGTGATTGGCAGCTGTGGCTGACAGGTGATTGACAGCTCTGGCTGACAGGTGATTGACAAGTCTGGCTGACAGGTGATTGGCAGCTGTGGCTGACAGGTGATTGACAGGTCTGGCTGACAGGTGATTGACAGGTCTGGCTGACAGGTGATTGGCAGCTGTGGCTGACAGGTGATTGACAGCTCTGGCTGACAGGTGATTGACAAGTCTGGCTGACAGGTGATTGGCAGCTGTGGCTGACAGGTGATTGACAGGTCTGGCTGACAGGTGATTGACAGCTCTGGCTGACAGGTGATTGACAGGTCTGGCTGACAGGTGATTGGCAGCTGTGGCTGACAGGTGATTGACAGCTCTGGCTGACAGGTGATTGGCAGCTGTGGCTGACAGGTGATTGACAGGTCTGGCTGACAGGTGATTGACAGCTCTGGCTGACAGGTGATTGACAGGTCTGGCTGACAGGTGATTGGCAGCTGTGGCTGACAGGTGATTGACAGCTCTGGCTGACAGGTGATTGGCAGCTGTGGCTGACAGGTGATTGACAGGTCTGGCTGACAGGTGATTGACAGCTCTGGCTGACAGGTGATTGGCAGGTCTGACCATGTGACGTGGTTCTGCGCGGCCCTTTGTGCTGACGCTCGGTTTTCATGGATGCAAATGGTAACTGTGAGGCCGGTAGGGAGGTGGTTGGAAGGCCACCTAAGGACATGGCACTGTTTTTGGAACACTGTGCCACCGACTCCCTCATCTCCCACTAGGACACCGCAGCAGGTGCTGCTGACCACGAGGGGCAGCACAGACAGTGAGGGACGGAGTTGTCATTCGGGTGACCACCTGTGCTCTGCCGTCTCAGGCGATCAGAATCGGTGTTTTTGTGTCACGTAGCCATTTAAAAAGAACGGAGAGCCTGTGACGACACGGAAGCCCAGCACGATGAGTCCTGGAGAGGAGCTGAGGTACAGGAGTTCTATGCAGCAGTGAAAAGGAATCCACAGGGCACTGAGCAGAGCAGACGCTTGCAGGAAAGTCACGTGGTGTGACCCCGGCTCCCGTTAAGCCACACACACTTGCGTATCTTCCCCCCTTGCATTTTCTTTTGGGATTCAGCAATGCCATATTGGCATGGACGCCCAGCAGGGCACAGGTGGACCCGGCGTGGGGGAAGCACAGCTCCCCGCCTTTCACGTACCCTTGTATTTTTCCACGAAAACTGTTTTATAGGGAAAAAACTCTTTGAAGAGGTGGGGATGGGAAAGGGCACAGGAGCAGTGTCACAAAGTGACCATTTGCTGTGTGACTTTGGACAAGTCCCTTTGCCTCTCTGAGCCATGACGCTTTTGGCAATAACGTGGAGGGACAAATGCCAGCCTCGAGGGCTATTTGCAGGCTGGGGTGACACCAGGAGTGACACTGTCCTTCACAGACAGTCACCAGCTGGGCAGCGCCAGGCCTGCGTCCACCCCGGACACGAGACTCGGTTCCTAATCTCACTTCGTCCTCAAAGTCAGACGCTCGGCGGAGATGGTCCTTGTTCCCACGCACAGGGGGCGCCAGCGAGGCAGGAGCGGCCAGGGCTCCGTCCATCTGCTCTGTCTGTACCTGACCAAGGCCACCAGGGAGGGGGGACAACAGGACCTGCTGCCTGGACCAGTGACAGGCATGGGGTACCTGCTGAACAAATGCATGGATGGACTGATGGATGGATGGGCAGACAGACGTATGGATGGATGGATGGGTGGGTGGGTGGATGGATGGGTGGATGGATGGATGGGGGATGGGTGGATGGATGGGTGGATGGGTGGATGGGTGGATGGGTGGGTGGGTGGATGGATGGGTGGATGGGTGGATGGGTGGGTGGGTGGATGGATGGGTGGATGAGTGTGTTTTTGGGTGGATGAAATGGTAACTGAGCCCCTATCCAAAAAAATAACTAAAGCAAAAACAGGGCTGGCAGAGAGTCTCATGTAGCACAGTGCCTGCCCAGCAAGTTTGAGGCCCTGAGTTCAAATCCCAGTGATGTCAGAAAGAAAGAAATTAAAAGCAAGCAGCCAAGTCATGGTGCTCGGCTGACAGGTGTTCGATTCACATTCACTTTACACACTTTCAGCTTGGGTGGGTTTGTCGCCTGTGGTTCCATCATAACTTGAGGACAGCTCAGAGATGTTTTCTTGAAGACTAAATAAGTGACCATGGGCCCAAAATGCACCACGGCCCGGTCCACTGTCTCCCTGCGATTCCTCCTCGGTGCCAAGGTGACCCAGGCCCCAGCCGCCTCAGGACCCCACGCACCGCTCTGTTCTGCATCTGTGTCAGGAATCAGTCATCAAACGTGTGCTTCTTCCTAATGTCGGAGTGTGTGGTGCTGGGGTTGAACCCACGTCCTCACACGGGCGAGGCAAGCACTTTACGACTGTCCTGTGACATTTTGTCATTTTTTGAACATGTTCCCATTGAGTCAGCCTGGCCGGGAGACATGGCTTGGCAAAGTCCCTTGGCAGCTTCTTTCGTCTGCTGGGTCTCATTAGAGTGGACGCACAGACAGCGGAAGCCTGTCCCCTCGGCCACCCCCTTCCTGGTCCAGGAGAGTCTGGAACCTATGGCTGTGGTAAACTGAATGCCGAGCTCCGTCCCCGCCCAAAAACCTTAAGTCTTTAGGGAAAGGAAGAAAGAAAGGGAGTTTAGGGCAAATAGGACGGAGACGAGAGCCGGACGCCATGGCTCCCGCCTGTAATCCCAGCCACTCCGGAGGCAGAGACCAGGAGGATCGCGGTTCAAAGCCAGCCTGGGCAAATAGTTCACGAGACCCCATCTCGAAAACCCTTCACTAAAAAGGGGTGGGGAGCGGCACAGGTGAAGCCCTGAGTTCAAACCCCGATCTTTTTCCTAAAGATTGACCTGGGTCCCCCCAACCATGGCCATGGCAGAGTCTGACGGAAGGTGACCGACCGCTCCATGACCCTTCACCCCCACGCTGACCGCCGTCTTTTCTCCTCTTTCCCCAGGCTCTGGTCCCGAGCTGGCCTCTGGTCCTCCAGGTCCCCACCTTCTCCCCTCCGCGGAGCTGGACAGCGGCCATCTGAGCCAAGAGAGCCCAAAGGAGGGGACACCGATGGCCGCTGTGACTCCCGCACAGTCTGGGGAAGAGCTGGACGAGCTGGCCATGCAGGGGACAGTGTCCTCTGCCCACCACGACCCCACAGAGACGGCCGGCACGGGGCTCACCCCGGCCCCGGGAAAGAGGTGGCAGCCACGGCCCCAGGCCACATCCACGGTGGCCTCCTCAGGCCCGGCCATCCCGTCCCCGTCCGTGCCGGGGGACCCGGACTCCCTGGTGTCCTTGGATCCGCTGTGGCCAGGCCCCGAGGAGGACACGGAGCCCATGACCCCTGCGCCCCTGCAGGTGGCTCCCCTCACCCCGCAGCCCTACGAGGCCCTCGTGACCCCGAGGAGGCCCGAACCCCGCGAGGCGTCCCCCGATGACCTCAGGGACAAAGCTGAGAACGAGCTGACCGGCTCGGCCTCCGAGGAGAGCCAGGAGACCACCACGTCCACCATCGTCACCACCACGGTCATCACCACCGAGCAGGCCCCAGGTGCACGTGGCCCCGCTGTGGGAGACAGGGACCCCACGGCCACAGCAAGGTCCACTTGGGGGGTTCTGCAGCCGGTCCTGGGACCTAACGAAAGTGTCCTCTCAGCCCTCTGCAGTGTGACCTTCACTGACCCCGAGGGTTTCATCGACTCCAACGACTACCCACCACTGCCCTCGAACAACTTCCTGGAGTGCACCTACAACGTGACGGTCTACACCGGCTACGGCGTGGAGCTCCAGGTGACCAGAGGGGATTGTCTGGGTGCGGTCATTAGGTGTCATCCTGGCCGGGTTGGCTGTCTCTTTGCGCTAATCGGGGTTATTTTAGCTGGGCTTTGACGCCTGAGTAGGAGTTCGTACTCATTCCACAGAGTCCCAGGGAGGAGCAGGGAGCAGAAAGCCTGGGAGCAGACCCTGGCAGAGTGCGTGTGCTCAGTGACGTCACCGTCACTCAGCGTGCTGACCACCCTGTCCCCGCCTTCCCCAGCTAGTGGCCAGGTCTCTAAAACTCTGTGCTAAACAGGCAGAGGAGAGGCGGCTGGGGTGGGGGTTTCTCCCACCACCGTCCCACACAGCGAAGAGGGTGACACCAGGAAAGGAAGCTGGTGCCATGTGTCCCCGACCCTTCTGGGCCAGGGTTTTTGTCCCCAAGCTGGGGGTTGTGCAGCTGTGTGTGGTGAGCGTGAAGAATGATGGCACAGCGGTGTGTACACAGCAGGCGCTCAATAAATGCTGCCTAGTAGAGACAGACGTAGAGAAGTTGTCCACCTGGTGCTGCCCCCCCCCGTGTCTGAAGTCATTCAGTTATTAAGCACTTGCTGTGTACACACGAGGCAAAGTGGTCAACACAGGGACCTGGGAGGGCACTAGACTGGGCTAAGGGAGGTCACAGGTGGACACAGGACACACAGGACGCCACCCGAGCCTCCGGGGTTCTCCAGGCGAGGGCAATTTGAGTGGGGCTGTGGTGAGCGAGTAGGAGTTCACCAGAGAGAGCTGAAGGAGGAGAAGGGCTTGCAGAGGAAGCAGCAGCCCAGGTCTCTCTCTCTCTCTCTCTCGCTCTAATTTTCTCTCTCTCCCCCCTCCACCCGTCTGTGACACAATTGGGCATCTGTTTTCTTTCTGCTCTGACTATGCCCCTGGCGTCCCCTATGTCCAGCCATGCGGTGTCACTCTGTCCCCGGGTCTCGGGGTCCCGGGGGTGGTGCTGACTGGGGCCTGGATCGTGGACGGGAAGGGTCGGGGGCCACAGTGGCCCCTCGGCCCCCTCTCAAACCCTGCCCGGCGTCCGTCTGTCCCTGTGTCCCTGTGTCCATCCGTCCGTCCGCGCACAGGTGAAGAGCGTGAACCTGTCGGACGGGGAGCTGCTGTCCATCCGCGGCGTGGACGGTGCCGCACTGGCCGTGCTTGCCAACCAGACGCTGCTGGTGGAGGGGCAGGTGGTGCGGAGTCACACGAACGCGGTGTCCGTCCTCTTCCGCGGCCTCGCCGACGGCCCGGGGACCTTCCAGCTGCACTACCAGGGTGAGGCGTCCATTCGTCCCCTCCCATCCCCGTCCACCCCGCCGTCCCCTCCCCCGTCCCCCCACTGTCCCCCCACTTTCCCCCCACCGTCCCCTCCCCGTCCCCTCCCCGTCCCACACACCGTCCCCTCCCCGTCCCCCCCACCGTCCCCTCCCCCGTCCTCTCCCTGTCCCCTCCCGCCATCCCCTCCCCCGTCCCCCCCACCATCCCCTCCCCGTCCCCTCCCATCCCCCATACCGTTCCCTCCCCTGTCCCCCACACCGTCCCCTCCCCGTTCCCCCCACCATCCCCTCCCCGTCCCCCCCACCATCCCCTCCCCCGTCCTCTCCCTGTCCTCTCCCGCCGTCCCCTCCCCCGTCCCCCCGCCGTCCCCTCCCCCGTCCCCCCCACCATCCCCTCCCCGTCCCCTCCCATCCCCCACACCGTTCCCTCCCCATCCCCCACATCGTCCCCTCCCCGTCCCCCCCACTGCCCCCCACTTTCCCCCCACCGTCCCCTCCCCGTCCCCTCCCCGTGCCCCCCACCATCCCCTCCAATGTCCCCCCACTTCCCCCCACCTTCCCCTCCCCGTCCCTTCCCCGTGCCCCCAATGTCCCCTCCCCCGTCCCCCCAACGTCCCCTCCCCCTTCCCCCCACCGTCCCCTCCCCTATCCCCTCCCCTGTCCCCCACACCGTCCCCCCCACCATCCCCTCCTCCGTCCCCCCCACCATCCCCTCCTCCGTCCCCCCCACCATCCCCTCCCGTCCCCTCCACCGTTCCCCCAACTCCCCTCCCCCGTCCCCCCCACCGTCCCCTCCCCCGTCCCCTCCCCGTCCCCTCCCCTGTCCCCCTGCGTCCTCTCCCCCGTGTCCCTGCTGTCCCAGCTCCCTGGCCCTGGTCCGATGTCCCGCTGGGGGCCGTCTGACCTGGGGCTTCCGGAGTGAGCAGGGACCTTGGTGCACTTGTCACCAGCATGAGGGAAAGTGACCGCTGACCCAGGACCTTGGCTTCGCCCCCCCTTGGGTGACCCGGTGTCCCTGCTGTGGGAGAGGGGACGCCAGAGTCAGGGAGGACTGAACTCATTCTCCCCCCAAAACTGCTGTCCCTGGCTGGGCAGGGTGGGGGATATGGAGCCCTGGGAAGGAGCCACTGTGGTCACTTTGTCACCCAGGCGTCCCCCAGAGCCCCCGGGTCCCCAGGCCTCAGCTGTTCTGCACAGCGCAAAGTGGCTGCCAGGGTGTGGGTCACAGCAGCGTCCCCACCCACAGGGTGACACCACCTCTCCCTCCCCAGCTTTCATGCTCAGCTGCAGCTTCCCCCGCCGGCCGGACTCCGGGGACGTCACGGTGCTGGACCTGCACGCGGGCGGGGTGGCCCATTTCCATTGCCACCTCGGCTACGAGCTGCAGGGCGCCAGGACCCTGACCTGCATCAATGCCTCCCGGCCCCACTGGAGCAGCCAGGAGCCGGCCTGCTCAGGTGCCGGCCACAAGGGGGACGAGGGCCGGAGGGGGACACTGGCCAGGAGGGGACGTGGGCCAGGAGTGGACATGGGCCAGGAGGTGGATGAAGGCCAGGAGGGGACATGAGCCAGGAGGGGGACAGGGACAGATGGGGGACAGGGACAGGAGGGGGACAAAGGCCAGGAGGAGGACATGGGCCAGGAGAGGGATGAGGGCTGGAGGGGGACATGGTCCAGGAGGGGGACAGGGACAGGAGGGGGACATGGGCCAGGAAGGGACGCGGGCCATGAGTGGGACAAGGGCCAGGAGGGGGACACTGGCCAGGAGAGGGCTCCCCTTCCCGTCTGCCATCCCCTCACGGCCGCCCGCCTGCTCTCTGTCCACAGCCCCCTGTGGAGGAGCAGTGGTCAACGCCACCATCGGCCGTGTCCTGTCTCCCAGCTTCCCGGCAGACGCCAACGGCAACCAGCTGTGCGTCTGGAGCATCGAGGCCCCCGAGGGGCAGCGGCTGCACCTGCACTTTGAGAGGCTGGCGCTGCAGGGCACAGACAGGTGAGGCTCCGTAGCCCCCGGACCTCCGGCCCCCAGATGGGGCCAGGGCCAAAAGCCAGGGAATCCCAGAAAGAACCAGCTGAGGACCGGGACAGAACACGTCTGGGGACCGTCAGCTCCCAGCTCCTCCTCCACCCATGTGGAAACTGAGGCACACAGTGGGCCAGGAACCTGTAGCAGGCTGGCGGAGGAGGCTTGGGGAGGGTGGGAGGGAGGCTGGGGTGGAGGCTGGGGAACGGAGGCTGGGGTGGAGGTTGGGGAATGGAGGCTGGGGTGGAGGCTGGTGGAGGCAGGGAGGCTGGGGAATGGAGGCTGGGGTGGAGGCTGGAGGAGGCAGGGAGCCTGGGACAGAGGGTGGGGAATGGAGGCCCCACACTGCTCTGCTCATTCTTTCTCTTGCGGTCCCTTCCCATGGCTTACCAGGGACAGGGCATTTGCTGAGCCCCTGCCCTGCCTGGCCACAGATGGGCTCTGGGGACAGGGGACGGTGGGGATGGAAGCTGTCTCGGGTGGAGACCCATTGGAAGGAGACATGGTGACAAGGACACGGGACGTGGTCTGTGTGGTCCCACTGGGCACGGGGGAGCGCAGCTGGCTTACTGAGCAGCTGGTCACCGGGACCCTCTGGGGACGTCAGAGCGAGGAAGAGCGAGGAGCAGTGGCGTTTGTTCTCAGACAGGGACGCTCTTGGTCACCACCTGCCATGCCCTGAGCAGAGGCCAACAGGACACGGAGGGCAACACGCCCAGGGTGCTCTGGGACCGGACGCTCGGGCCTTGGATCCTCCCGTCCTGCTTTGGGCCTGGACTCCAGGTGCTTCCAGTGGCAACAGTGTCACAGAGAACACCAGACAGCCGAGGGCATCCATCCCCAAGCCCTCGTCCTTCCAGGCCAAGTCCAGTTGCTCATTGTGACCGGTCAACGCTTCAGAGAGGACGGTGTAGACGACCGGCTCGCACGCAGGGTTCTCTGTAGCGTCAGAATGAACCAGATCCAGGGCCGGGCACCGCGGCTCACACCTGCAATCCCAGCTACCCGGGAGGATGGAGGCCAGGAGGATGGAGGCCAGGAGGATGGAGGCCGAGTGAGAAGTTAGCGAGGCCCAATCCCCATCTGGCCGTCCCTGTGGTCAGAGTCCAAGGTCATCCCCGGGCCCCAATCTGAAAAGAAAGAAAAGTAACTTAAAATAACTAAGAGCAGCTGAAGCGAAAACGGCGGGGGCGGCTGAGGTCGCAGCTCGTGGCAGGCGCGGGGCCCTGAGTTCAAATTCACGGAAAAGATCAAAGAACGCATCTGTGCCGCGCTCTTCACGGGGGAAAATGGCTGAAATGCCGTGACCCCGGCGAGAAATGGCGCTGAGCTCCCGCAAAGGCGCCGACAAGTCCCGCAGAGCAACGAGCAGCACGGAGTCGATCGGAAGGAAGTGACCCCAAAGTCACTTTTGCCGCGGGGACTGGGTCATCGGCAGGAAGAGCTGGGGTTTCCGCCAGAGGGGCCTGGATTCTGAGCGAGGAGCCCCCGGCGCTGGCGCCAAGAAGAAACCGGTTAAAGGAGAGGAAAGGTTCGTGCAGGACGCAGGACACAGGCCCGGCCCCTTGGGGTCCCAAGTGTGACGTCCACAGCCTGGCCGCCTTGTCCCCAGGACGTCCCCGCTCTGATGGACACGTGACTGACCCTGCATGGCGGAGGGAGCAGAGGCACAGAGAGGTGACTGAGGTCACCCAAAGTCACACAGCCGGGAAGTCCCAGAGCCAGCGGGCCAGTGTCCACCATGTCAGCCACGGTCACCGCCAGCTACCCTAGCTTCTCAGTTCTGTCTGTCCACCCAGCCACATCCTCTGATGCCCTGTGTGTCCTCTCCCCCCACCCCGGGAACCCAGGACACGCGTCTGCAGAGGAAGCGGTTGACGGCAGAGCCAGGGTCACTCGGGGACCTGGGTGACGGTCACCGCCGCCCTGAGTGTCCGTCTTCTCTCCTACAGGATGGTCATCTACAGCGGGCTGACCAACAAGTCGGCCGTGCTCTACGACTCGCTGCACAGCGACAGTGTCCCCTTCGAGGGGCTGCTGAGTGACCACAGCAGCCTCCGCATTGAGTTCATGGCCAGCCAGGGCCCGGCGGCCTCCGTCTTCCATGTCCGCTTTGAGGGTGAGGCTGGCGGTCGCCCTCGTCACGGGGTGGCAGCTGGGAGAGGGGACACAGCAGCGGCCAAGCGCAAACGGATCGTGGCTCGGTCCTCAGGGGGGCTCAGGGTGCAGCCAGGGGGACAGAGGTCAGAGTTTCACTCAACAAACGCCAGCCACCCCTGCCGAGCACCCACCGTGAAGCAGACCTGCTAGTGTCTGGGTTTTAGGGGGGGCAGATGGGGTGCATCCCTGAGGCCACTCATGGTGACAATTTCATGTAATCTCTGCCCAGCGCCAAGTCCCCCCGGGCCCCAGCTCTCGGCCGAGCGACGTCCTGCGTCCCTCTGTCCTGCGTCCTTCTGCACAGCCTGGCCGTTCTGGCCCTGGGGACTTTCTGAGCTGGCTTCCCAAGGACAGGTGGCCCCTCGCCCCGACTTTATCAGACTCAGAGACGGATCTGGGTGACGGGGTGGCGGTGCGAGGCCCAGCGCGGCGGGAACGCCTGTAATCCCGGCCGCGCTCCCCGGCTGCCTTTCACTCCCGGTCCCCCACCTCTGTCCCCAGCCTTCGAGAAGGGTCACTGCTACGAGCCCTACATCCAGAACGGGAACTTCAGCACCTCCGACCCCACCTACAACATCGGGGCCGTGGTGGAGTTCACCTGTGACCCCGGGCACTCCCTGGAGCAGGGCCCCGCCATCATCCAGTGCGTCAATGTGCGCGACCCCTACTGGAACGACACCGAGCCGCTGTGCCGAGGTCAGGCCCCGCCCACCTTCGCGACCACGCCCACCCGTAGCCACGCCCACCGCAGCCACGCCCACACATCCATGGCCACGCCCGTCCCCGTTGCCACACCCACAGATCCCACCCAAGGCCTGCCCATTGCACTAACCCCAGCCCCGCCATGGCCACGCCCACTTTCAGCTGAGGCCCCGCCCACTAAGCTCTCATAGCACCGCAAACCCATGGCTCCACCCACGGACACGCCCACCTACCCCGTCCAAGACCCACCCATCGCTCCAACCACAGCCCTGCCCACAGCAGCCCACAACACTGGCTGTGGCCCCGCCCACAGCACCACCAACGATGGCCCCGCCCACACCGTCACTGCCCTGCCCGTGGCCCCGCCCACACCAGCGCTCCACCCACAGTACCTCCCATAGCCATGCCCACAATGCTATCACGGCCCCGCCCACAGCCCTGCATGACGTCACTCCCACCCATGATGTCACAGCTCACCCAGCAGCACAGGCAGCCCTGACTCTCGCGTGACAATTACTCTGGTGACAAGCTGAGGGTGACCGGCAGAGACTGGAGGGGACCCAGATCTCTCTTCTTGGGGACCTGCGCTGGGAGTCACTGGGGACAAGGCTGGCTGTGTGGTGGCCTCACAGGCCCCCAGTGGGCTTGGCTGCCACGGTCCCCATGGCAAGTGACCGAGTGACCATCGTCCTCTGTCCAGGGCGGAGCCGCAGGGCTTGGAGATCCTTCCTGGTCCTGGAAGAGCTGCACACCCGTAAACTCGTCACTAAAGACTGGGCGGTTGCTGTGGTCAGATAGTCACTCTACACAAGTGCACTGACCCCCAAGGGGACACAGGGGGCCCGGGGCTGTCTGACTTGATCACCCCACACTCCTAACCGCTCTGTCCTATTGGCTTTCCCACAAAGTCTGTCTGTCTGTCCTCCACAGCCATGTGTGGCGGGGAGCTGTCTGCTGCGGCCGGGGTGGTCCTGTCCCCAAACTGGCCGGAGCCCTACGTGGAGGGGGAGGACTGCGTGTGGAGGATCCACGTGGGGGAGGACAAGCGGGTCTTCCTGGACGTCCAGTTGTGAGTGTCCTGAGTGTCCGTGGGGGACCCCACCCTGCATTAGTTAGGCACCTACTGCATGCAGGGGCCCTGGGGTCTCCCTGGTGACATGCAGGGGCCCCAGGTTCAGGGAACCAGTGTCACACACTGTCCCCCCGTGACGCTGCCAAGCGGGGAGACGATGTAGAAAGGAAGAAAGCTTGGGGTCCCCGGGGGTCCCACGCAGAACCCCGGCCGCGGCTCGGTGCGAGCAGACGTGCAAAGGCCCTGGGGCGGACGCACGTCTCGCTGTCAAAGGCCCCGCTGGAGGGGAAGGGGACAGTGTCCTGTGTCCCTCTGTCCTGGCCGTCTCCCTTGGCCGGGCCCTGGACTGACCTCTGTCCACCTAGTACACAGTAGGTGCCCAACACCTGACGGACGGGTGAAGGGTGCTGGTGGTGGACCTGCCCATCTGCGTCTGTCTGTCCGTCCCCTGGACTCACAGGGTGACCTTGGGGTGGTGCATCCAGTACAGCCCTCCCCGCCCCAGGCTGGTGGCCCTCGGGGGACAGGGCCACATTCAAGGGTGACCGCCACCAGGGTCTGAGGGAAAAGACCCCGGCCGCGAGTGTGGACAGGGAGAGGGGGACGGTCAGCGCACCGTCCGTCACCGCTGAGAAACGGTGGCCAACACGACAGGTGACCGCTGACGTGGACGGTCGCCGGCCTCACGTCGCCTGGCGCCCCAGGAACGGAGGGACTCGCGGTGACCACAGGACATGGCCACGTGGCGTGCGGGTGACGTCCCCAAGTTTGCTGTACACCTTGAAGCGAGAGCGAGAGACCACGTCACCCCCGGCAGGTGGCCAGGCCCCCGCGTCACTGTCACCAAGGACTGGCGTTTGCCGTCGCGGTGGACTGTCCCCTCCACCGGCAAATCTGCAGCCACAGCCCCACCTGTGAGCGGTCAGCGCCGAGGCCCGGCTGTGCCTCCTGACAGGGGTTGTCACCTGTTCTCCCTTCTCTCTGTCCCCACAGCCTGAACCTGAGCAACAGTGACATCCTGACCGTCTACGACGGGGACGAGGTCACGCCCCACATCCTGGGCCAGTACCTGGGCAGCAGCGGTCCTCAGAAGCTCTACTCGTCCTCACCAGAGCTCACCATCCAGTTCCACTCTGACCCGGCCGGCCTCATCTTCGGGAAGGGCCAGGGTTTCATCATGAACTACGTGGGTAGGTGGCCCCGGCCGTCTGTCCTGTCCCTCTGTCCCTTCTGTCCTGTCTGTGTGTCCGTCCTTCTGTGTTTCCTGTACTGATTTCCGACTGAGGGTCAGGGTTGGCTGAGTGAATATTTGACAGCTGGGCCTGGTCAGAAGGACCAGGTGTGAGCGCCCGTGTGACCACCCAGGGCTGTGTGACCGGGCCTCTGTGAGCTTCCTGGGGACACTGACAGCTGCCCCACACGGTGGACCTGGGGTCCAGCAGACGGTGGGACAGGCTGCATTTGTGGCCGGCCGAGGTTTCCCGGCGGCATCTGCAGTTTCTGGAAGCTCGGATGTCCGCCACGGGCCCGGTCATCGCCCCGCAGTGGCCACGTGGACCCACCCGCCACGCACATCAGGACCCAGGGACGCCCGGGTCTCCCTGGCCCTCCTGAGGCTGCAGAAAACCACGCTGGCCGAGCACCGGGCGCCCCCCCGTAATCCCTGCTGCTCGGGAGGCCGCGAGCAGGAGGACCGCAGGGATTTGAACTCGGGACCTCGGGCGCTCTGCCACCCGAGCCACGGCCTCAGCTGTTCTTTGTTTTTCGGGTCGGGTCGCACAGGTTCGGCCAGGCTGGCTGGGATTAAGGTGTCCACCACCAGCTCGGCCTCGTTCCCGGTCTTTGGGGCTTTAAATTGGCCACCTGGATGGGGCCCCAAGCTGGCGGCCGGCTTTCACCCTTGCCGGCTCCGTGTCCACTCGTGACTTTCCTGAGTCGCCCCTGTGGGACACACAGGGGGATGGCGGTCCCCGCAGCTGTCCAGACGAGGCACCCTGGACGGTTGTCCAGGTCTGTCCCTGAGGCTCCCCCGACCCCAGCCGGAAGACGGGGTCAGAGCCCGGCTCGGTGACTCCCACGGTGCCGAGCCAACCGTCCACCCGTCCACGAGTGACCTCGGCTGGGCGCAGAGCTCAGGCTCCGTCCGAGACTGAGGCAGAGGTCTGCGGAGGAGTGTTTGCTGACTGACCTTGAGGCTGGGGTTTGTTGAACGCACACAGAGCGTCAGGTGACCTCATCGTCCTCCAGAGCGTGCTCACAGGGGTCAGCTGCCATCTCCGTGTGCCGCAGGTCCCGGAGCGGCAGGGGACCCCGCTGAGGTCAAGGTCACTGGTCCCTGCCCAGTGCTGGACTCAGGACAGTAGAGATGGCTTCCGGGACGGACCGCGTCCCTGAGATCCGGGTCACAGCGGCCAGCGTCCTGTCAACACCAGTCCACGACAGTGGCCTCAAGCTGGAGGCCTCAGCTGGACCCAAGAGGGGACCGTGACTCACGGCGACGCCCGCGGTGGACAGAACGGGGCGCGCTGTCCCCGGAAGGCGGAATCTTGACCGTGAGCCCGATGACGGCTGGCGCAGGTCCCCAGAGCCTCTGGACGCACAGGGGAAGGACAGGCGTCCATGTCACCCCCTGGGGCAGAAGGGGACGTGACCCCTGACCCCGCTGGACAGATGAGGACAGGTGAACTTGGGGAAGTCACAGAGCTGCTGAGGAAAGAGAGGAAGGACGGACAGAAGGACGGACGGAAGGACGGACAGAGACAAAAAGCTCCTCCCCGGCCAGCGTCGTCCCCCCGTCCATGGGGTCACAAGGCCACTCGAGGCACGCGGGGACCTGAGACTGCTGGCCCCAAGGTCACCAGGATTTTGGGCCACCGCCCTGCCGCCTGGCGGCCACAGCTGACAGAACAGCAAAGTCCAATGGCCCCAGGGGTCACAGGGGTCAGGAGCGGCCACCCTGGCTCTCACCGGGAAGCCATGACCTCGTTGCCGTCCCCCGAGTCCCGTCCCCCACAGCTGTGTCCCCAACCAAATGGCTAAAGTCGTCCCCGCCCCACTGCGATCCTACAGGCCACTTCCGTCCACTCCGAGTGGCGGACACCCGTGAGATGGCCTTCCTTCCCCCAAATAAACGCAGGAGGACATCGGGCAGACGCCATCGTCGCCTCTGAAATGACTTCCCAGCCCCAAGTCACTTGCACGACACTGTTAGCTGTCGTCCCCGACCCCCTGTGACACAGGACGGAAGTGGTGCCTTCGATGGCCGCCGAGGGTTGGCAGGAGGAAGCAGGGTCCCCCAGAGGACGGCCGGGGTCACGGGGCCTGGACAGCAGTGTCTGGGGCCGGACCGGTGTCACGGGTGACTTGCCGGCATTGTAAGCAAGACACATTCGTCTTAACGCATATTCAGTCATCAAACGTGTGGATTCACAGAGAGTCTGAGGATGACCCCAGTGCGAGGTTACAGCCGGGGTCGGGGACAGGCGTCCCTCGGCTCGGTGGCTCTGTCTTGGGGTCACTCACGGGGGCTCCTATCACCTCAAGTCTTTGTGCGGCTCGGGAGGACCCGCTTTCAAACGGCTGGCTGAGCTGCAGAGAGGACAAGGGACAGTGCCCATGTCCCTGGGTGGCTCGGACAGGGCTCTGGGTGACACCCAACCCTGAACTACTTTTGTAAAACCAGGAGAAAATGCAGCAAGGCCAGTGTCCCCCCCCAGGGACAGGTCATCTATGGCAGGTTTGACTTTGGTGGGACCGGGATTTGAACTCAGGGCTTTGCACTCGCTCCTCCGTCCGTTTTGCTCTGGTTGCTTTGGAGATGGGGTCTGGAGAACCGTTTACCAGTCCGGCCTCCAGCCTCGATCCTCCCCTTCCCAGCCTCCCGCGAGGCAGGGATTACAGGCGCGCTCACCGAGCCCGGCTCATGAGGGTCTCGTTTCTGTTTTAAGAGGTGTCGAGGAATGACTCCTGCCCGGACCTGCCCGAGATCCAGAACGGCTGGAAAACGACCTCGCACGCGGAGCTGGCCAGGGGCACGCGGATCACTTACCAGTGTGACCCCGGCTACGACATCGTGGGCAGCGACACCCTCACCTGCCAGTGGGACCTCAGCTGGAGCAGTGACCCCCCGTTCTGCGAGAAGAGTAAGCAGGGCCCTGTGTCCTCCCCCGCCCCGGCCCCGGCCCCGACCCCGACCCCGACCCCGACCCCGACCCCGCCCGGCGGAGACCTGGGGTGACTGCGCGGTGGACAGCGGGGCGGGCCGGGAACTGCGGTGAGCGCAGCCGTGCGCGGCCGGGGTCAAGCCGGCTCTCAGATTTGGGGCTTTGGGGTCTATGTTGGTCCTTGGAGCCCTCGTTCTATACCCTGGCCGTGGCTGATGGGTCCTGGGGGGGATTCCACGCTGTGGGGTTTAGATCTGTCCGTCTGTCTAGCATGACGGACCTTCCGTTCCTTTTTAACGGGTGTATAGTTTTCCCTTCCGTCTCCGCCGATTTCCTAACTTAAAAAGTGACGGGCGCCTGTCTCACCGCTCGGGTTGCACCAAGAAACCGGGGCGTCCCCTCCCCACACCCCGGCTTTCTCCTGTCCCGGCCCCCGGGCTCCAGCCGCTCCCCGCCCTCTCCGTCCCCCCACTCCGTCCTTTGTCCTTCGGCGAGCGAGGCGTCCCCAGGCCTTGTCCGCTGCCCGTCCCCCGTGGGCGGGGCGCTTTCTCACGCGCGCTGGGCCCGGCCCAACCCCGCTGTCCGTCCCCCAGTCATGTACTGCAGCGACCCGGGCGAGGTGGCGCACTCCACGCGCCTCATCTCCGACCCCGTGCTGCTGGTGGGCACCACCATCCAGTACTCCTGCAATCCCGGCTTCGTGCTGGAGGGCAGCTCCCTGCTGACCTGCTACAGCCGCGAGACGGGGACCCCCATCTGGACGTCGCGCCTGCCGCTCTGCGTCCGTGAGTCCGGGGAAAGGACGGGGGCCCCGAGGGACCAACGGGGAGCTCTGGCCGGCAGAACCCGCGTCGGCCTCGAGTCTCCGCGATCACAAAAAGGCCGAGAGCCGGGCGAGCCGTGCACGCCCGTAATCCCGGCCGCAGGGAGGCCGAGGCGGGAGGACGGGGAGGCCGGGGCCAGCCTGGGCTGCACACGAGACCCTGTCCAACGATAGCCGGGGCAGATGGACTCAGGGGTCCCTGAGGGGCAGAGCCCGTGGCCCATGCCCATAACCCCGGCCACAGAGAGGCCAAGATCAGGAGGATCAGGGTTCAAGGCCAGTCCAGGTAGATCCTTCAGGTGACCCCATCCCCAAAGCCACCAGAGCAAGGTGGACGGAGGGGTCGAGCGCCTGCCCGGCGAGCGAAAGGCCCTGAGTTCAAATCCCACTACTGCCCAAAAAAACCCGAACAGTAATTGAGCAAAAGCGGGGGTCTGTGTGCCACTTTCACCAGAACGGCTCGGCGGCCACAGGACCGGGGGACCGGCTGTGACCACTGCTGACCCTTTTCCACTGGGCAAGGTGACACTCATTAGACACCTGCTGCATACCAGGCCCACGGCTCCTCTGTCCCTGTGGCTTCTGGGGGGGACGAGAGCGAGGTCACCGTCACCCCAGTCCCTCCACCTGGCTGTGGATGGGGAAGTGGGGGTCCCGTCCACGCTGTCACCTCGCGGCCCCCGGTGACATCACCGCGTGACTTCTTCCTGCCCCCCACGGCGGGCGTCGGAGGACACCGGGCAGCCTGACCACGGCGGAGCACAGGACATGTTCTGGCTGACCGCGAGGGACATCTGGACTCACCGGTCCTTGTCACTGTCCGGCACACTGGACCCACGGAGGCCGCAAGACTCGATCTCAGGACCCTGGTCTCCAAGTGCCTCCCGGCCATCGCTGGCCCTGGTGCCGGAGCTCACGGGGACATCAGGGGACCCTGACCTGTGGCCCCTGCCGCTGGCCACACCCGGCCCTTCCCGTCCCCAGCCCTGGGCCTGCGTCTACACGGAAGCGGAGCCGAAGTCCGTGTCCCCTGACAGCGCTGGCACTTGTCCCCAGCCTCCCCCAACCCTGCTGGGCAGCCTGGGGCAAGGACCCTGTCCTGCCTGGGCTCCGGAGTGACACGGCTGGCCGCCAGGCTGCTGCTGTGACAAACGCCGTTAATTGATCGACTTACAAAGAGAAAAGTTTCACGTGCTCCCGATGACGTCATCCCAATCCCCGAGGCCCCACCCCTTAAAGGGCCGCAGCGCCCAGGAGCAGCTTTCCATTTAGATGGGGTCACAAACGCCTGACCCTGAACCGCCATCCTCCTGACCTCTGCCGGGAGCCACCGCACCCGGGCTGTCATTTTTGAGGAAGGACGGTGTCCACTGTCCAGATGTGGATGCCACCTCCCGCCTTTTGGCAAAAAGCCGCAGGACTGTCCCCCTGTCCTGCTGAGGTGGGGAGTGACCTGAAGCCCGCTGCGCACGAGGGTCCCGTGGGTGTCACCATGGCTTTAGTGTCACAGCCGTCCTGGGAAGTGCAAGCCTGGGCTCTGCAGGGCTCTGGAGCTGGACCTTGGAGCCACCTCCTCCAGGAAGCCCTCCCTGACTGCCGGACCCCGCAGGTTCCTGCCGTGACCTGTCTGTGTGCTTGGCGCCCTGTCCCCTGCTAGGACGGGGCCCAGTCCATCCCAGAGCCCCGGACAGCGAGGCGACCACAGCCTCCATCCGCCTCCCTCCTGGAGGGGACATGGCGGGGCCTCCTGATGTCCCCAACCCGAGGACAGGGTTCCCACGGCCCAGGGCTGGCCAAGAGATGGGAGTCCCCGGGCGGTGGTGGCCCTGAAAGGACAGAGGAAGAGCGAGAGAGAGAGAGAGAGTCACAGTGGTGTCCTGTATACACTAGGCGCTCAATTAACGCTCTTCCCTGGCACCGCGGAGTGTCAACGCTGAGTCGGTCGGTGACGAATCATTCCCAACGACTAAAAATTAACTAAATTACGTTAAATTAACTTAATTGAAATTCCGTAGTGGACAGAGTGACCTGGGAGGGCCTAGAACTGAGGGTGGTGGCACAGTGGCCCTGCTGTCCCCCGAGTGGGCACTGTGAGTGTGTCCTCATCCTCGGGTGAAGGTGACGGTGACAGGCTGGGTTCACTGATGGAGAAAATCCCCAGTCCTTGGGTGGCGCTGCCCCCTGCTGGCCACGTCCATGCACTGCACCCAATGCAGCCATATTTGATTTTCTTTTATTTGCGGTGCTGGGATTTGAACTCAGGACCTCCACCTTGAGCCCCTCCGCCAACCCTTTTTTGTGATGGGTTTTTGAGATGGGGTCTCGTGGGAACCGTTCGCCTGGGCTGGCTTTGAACTGCGCTCCTCCCCACCTCAGCCTCCCGAGTAGCTGGGATTACAGGCGGGAGCCACGGCGCCCGGCCTCCGTGGGTTTCCACCTCTCGGGGCCACTTGGGGGCAGCCTGGACCCCAGCTGCTAGGAATGGTAAATGACGGATGGCGGTGACCGCGGATGGACTGTAGAGCCGGGGACCGATCTTCCAATTTTGCACACGGTCCTAGATGATGCCCAAAAAGCTTTTTTAATTTTACTTTGTTTGGCCAAAAAAATTAGAAAAATTAGAACTGGAGCCAGGCCCGGGGGCTCACGCCTGTCACCCGAGCTAGGCAGGAAGCACAAAAGGGAGGATTGCGGTGCAGGCGTGATGAGACCTCATCTCAAAAATTAACCTGCACAGAAGGGGCAAGGCTGCAGTGGCAGAGCAAGGCCCTGAGTTCAAACCCCGGCATCACCAAAAAAAAAAAAAATGGCGCCGGCGGTAGATCCAGGTCACCAGGCTTTTGCTGGGATTTAAGTGGTTGGCGCCTTGGGGTTTTGCGGTCGGTGCGGGCGGAGCTGGGGAGGAAGGAAGACGGTGGCCGGGGCGGTGGGAGGCAGCAGGGAGGGCTTCCTGGAGGAGAAGCAATGGCGGCCGAGCACTACAGACGTGAGCTGGATACCTGGGACATCGGTTGGCTGTGATCTGAGGACATTTCTCCGTCACAGGCCGCTAACTGGACGCCTGTGGGTCACGGGCCAAGCCCTGGCTCTGTCCAGGTTCCCACACCCGGGACCAGAGAGGTTGAGCCCCTCGCGGGGGTCACACAGCAGGACCTGGGTCTCACCCCGGTTTCCACCGCACCGTTCGGTCCGCCGTGCCGGGGTGGCAGGGGAGGGGACCCCGGGGACCATGGCGTCCCTGGCCTGGCCTCACGGCCCCGTGTGTCCCCAGCCGAGGAGTCGCTGGCATGCGACAACCCGGGGCTGCCCGAGAACGGCTACCAGATTCTGTACAAGCGGCTGTACCTGCCGGGCGAGGCGCTGACCTTCATGTGCTACGAGGGCTTCCAGCTCGCGGGCGAGGTGACCATCCGCTGCGTCCTGGGGCGGCCGTCACACTGGAACGGGCCGCTGCCCGTCTGCAAGGGTAAGGACGCCGGCCCGGGCCCGAGGCCGTGACGGGACGCCCAAGGCCGGTTCCTTTATAGAGAGCAAAGGTTTCCCTGTGACCCGTGACCCGTGATGGCCACGGCCCTCCTGCCATCCTGCACCCGTCCTCTCTGGGGACCAGGGGCAGCGGTGGCACCGCCTGACCGCTTGTCTTTCTCGCAGTCAATCAAGACAGCTTCGAGCACGCCTTGGAAGGTGAGTCAGAGACAAAGTCGGCCGGGACCCCATCTCGACCCGGGCTGGGCGCGGGCACCTGTAATCCCAGACGCAGGAGGCCCAGGAGGGAGGACGCAGATCCAAGGCCGACCCCGGCGAAACCGCCGTGGGAAGGGCCGGGGTGGGGGAGCTGCCACCGAGCGGACACGAGGCCCCGAGTTCAAGTCCCAGGGCCGCCAAATAAAATTTTAAAAAAGCAGGTGTCCCGGGGCTGTGTCCTTGGTCCCGGGATTTCTTCCCGCCCGGTGGCTCCGGGATTTGAACTTGCAAAGCGGGCGCTCTACCCCAGTCCACTTGGCTCTGCTGATTTTGGAGCCGGGGTCTCGAGAGCCATTTTCCTGGCGGGCCTCGGACTTCGATCCTCCCGACCTTGGCCTCCTCATGGCACTGATGCCGAGCGTCCAGAGCCGGGGCCACCGACCTGGAAGATGGGGACAGCGGCCTGTCCCACCCGGGGTCCCTCGTCCGCCTTTGTCACCAGAGCCACAAGCCGTGCTCCCGGGCCGGGTTCTCCGATGGCGGGTGTCCCCCCCGCCCGCCATGTTTTGCACGGGATTCACCCAGGCATTAGGACGACTTTCCCGGAGCCCATGCAGTGGTGCCTAATCGTTGCATGGCTGTGACCCAGACACCCGAGACCCCAAAACCACCACAGCCTCTGGGGGGCACAGGCTGAGGACGGCGTGGGGTCCTCACGCGATGTCCCCAGTGTCCAGGGGCAGAGCTGGCCCTCGCCCGGAGTCCCCACAGGGATGTGGACCCTGAGTCGCGGGGGACGCAGACAGGTCACCGGGGACGTGGGTGGCACCTGTGACCAGCAGGGGCTCAGGGCCTGTGTGTCCAGTAGCAGAGGCGGCCGCGGAGTCATCGCTGGACGGCGGGAATGTGGCGCTGGCCATCTCTGTCCCAGTCCTGGTCATTTTGCTGCTGCTGGGAGGAGCCTACATTTACGTCACACGGTAGGGCGCGTGGAGGGGACCTGGGGTCACCGCTGCCTCCAGCGCCCGGAGGGGGGAAGGGCACCGCGAAGCTCACCTGTCCACCTGTCACCTGTCTCTTGGGGACAGTGGCGGGCCAGCTCGGCACCGGCTGGCAGTCCCCAGGGAACTCGCGGTTTTACCGGGGACGGGGCGGTGCACATTTTTGGGAGCAGGGATGTGTTCAGCCCATCACTTACTCAGTCAACAAACACCAAGTAGCTCGGCACTTTTGCTCTTGATAAAGAAGCGGACAGGAAACCGTGTCTGTGACGGTCACGACACATCTGCGTTCACGATGACCGCACCAGGCCACCCTCGGGTCCTGGAAACGTCACCATGAACAGAGTGGCTCGGGATCTACTGGGAGAAGGTTCCAGGGTCACGGGGGGTGACAGGCGTGGGGTGTCACCTGTGCCCCGGGGGACCTCACGGCCACATGGGGGGGAGTGTGACTGACACTTGGGGACACGGCCGTCACCGGCAGAGAGGGAACAGGGGTGTAGCGGCTAGCGGAGGGTCCACCGGTCAGGGCAAACAGTAAGTGCTCCATAAATGCTCAGCGCCGTCACCTGGGCTGCTGTAGGGAGAGGTGACGGACGAGGACGAGTTACGGGCCCTGTCACGGGCGCTGCCATCCGTCCAGCTGTCCGTCCAGGGACTCGACGCCCGGTCCTCTGTCCCCAGGTGCCGCTACCACTCCAGCCTGCGGCTGCCCCTGGTGTACTCGCACCCCTACCGCCAGATCACCGTGGAGACCGAGTTCGACAACCCCACCTACGAGACCGGGGTGAGTGCCGTCCCCGGACGTCCCCCTGGACAGCGTCTGGGTAAGGGACACGGGGGACGCCATCTGAGGGCCGAGACTTTAGGCCACTTTGTCCCTGGGTCCCCTCTGGCGCGAGGGGGGACGGAGCCGATGGAGCACGGCGCGGTGACCGAGGCCGCTGCCCGGTGTCCAGTGTGGCGCAGAACGGCCGTGTCACCTGACGTCACCAGGTGACATCATCCCTGGCCACCGGGAGCTCGCAGTCTTGTGACGCGGACAGACGGACAGACAGACGTCTGCCATTGTGCCAGGGATGCGAAAGCAAGTCGAATCCCGGCGGCTCTTTGGGGACAGTGACGCTCGGGTTCAGAGTGAGGAAAAGGTGACCGGGGCTGCCACCAACACCGCCATCTGCAAAATTGTCATTTTTGAGGACCGCAACAAAATGAGACCGGGGGGTGGACGCTGGACGGGGCGGAGGACGCGTTTGAGGACCAGGGTTCGGCTGGGTCAAGGGGGACAGCGCAGGGGCGGCCGCAGAGGACGTGGCAGAGCTGGTGCCGAGGTCCTGGGGCATCCGTGCCGTCCCCTCGTCACCACGCGCACTGTCCCCTGTTTGCCGGACAGTGACCTCAGGGGTCAGCTGTCCTTTGCGTGTGACAAAGGGTCAAGGCCAACGATGACAGTGACGCGATCGGCTCGGCCGGTCCGTGCCATGGGCCTCGCAGGACACAGTGTCACTGAGGCCACCAGGCCCGGTTTCTCACAGGCTGTCATCGATGTCACCTGTAGGTCCTGGACGCACGTCCCCTCCATAGAGCAGGTCACACCCGGGTCCCCAGCAGGGCGGACGAGGCCATGGTCCACGATAAACGTCCCCAACTCAGGGCCAGAGCTGCGGGTCACAGTGGCCCTGCCAGGGTGGGGGATGGGACCTCGGGGACGGAAGCCCCATGGTGGCTGAGGGTCACAGGACGGGCGCCATCGTCCAGCACCCGTGGGATGCGCAGTCGGGGACAGAGCAAGCGCCAAGTGTCACCTCTGTCTTGCAGGACACGCGGGAGTACGAGGTGTCCATCTAGGGGCCGCCGGGGACCTGAGCCGGAGGACACAACCTGACCTTCAGCTCCTCCCGCGGCCAGCGCCCGAGCGTCCAGTCACCCGCAGCTCTCGGCTGAGGAGTCACCGCTCCCTTCCTCCTATTTATTTTACTTACGGCTGAGAGCGGGTGACGCCTGGCGTCCCAGGGGACAGACGGACGGATGGACGGACAGGACCGAGCCCGTTCTGTTTCTTTTTTTTTTTCTTCAAAGCAAATTGCCAGCTTCTAAAAGGTCCACCCGTGTCCCCCCGGTGTCCTCACCAGTGGCAAAGTGAAATGTCACCTTTGTGAAAAACGATGGCAAGTGACCAGGACTGGGGTGACAGGTGACAGCAGTGGACTTCCTACGGGAGCGGGCACCGCTCAACGCCGAATCCTCAGGTGGCCGGCGTCCATCGCTGGGGCCGTCAGGGCCACCCGTGGGCAGGGTCGCACATCCGCAGGTGTGGCGGGCGCAGGTGGCCCTGGTGACACTGGTGACCCCACGCTGTGGGGTGTGAACGCCGGGGATGGCTGTGCTTTTGCCCCTGGTCTTCTGGGGTGGCCGGACTGTCCCCCTAAAGGCCAGCGAAGGACATGGCTCTCGGTGACGGTGATGTCCCCTTGAGGGCTCTGCTCGGGGACAGCAAGTCCTGTGTCTCGGGACCTCCGCGTGGCTGTGGGAGGCGGAGTGAGCAGTGGGGTCCTGGGTTCAAATCTCGGCACCCCGGCTGTCACCGTCACCACAGAGCAGGGACGTCACAGCTCCGTCTGCTCTCAGGGCCGTCACCATGTTTTCTCAGCACTCCTGATTTTTTTCCTAAACCCAAGGACAAAGGAAGGGTAGGGGCCTGGGAGAAGTGGACGTGGCCAGCGGCACATGGCCACCCTTGGTCACCAGATGGATCGGTGACAATTGGTGGGAGGACCGTCCTTCCCCGCTCTCTGGCCGTTGCGTCCGCCGTGCCGTGAGGACGAAGATGAAATGGCCGGTGTCCCGAGCGTGGCAGCTGCTTTGGGAACAGCTGCACCAGGATGGCTTTCTGTCCCCAGCGGAGGCGCTGACCGCGGACCTGGGGACCGTCCCCGCTGCGTGCATTGGCGGGGTTCCCCAAGAGCTGGCTGGGGTGCTGCCTTCGAGCCCCGCGGCCCCCGACCCCGACCCCGACCGTGTCCCTGTCCCCGGCCTCCGGGCAGTGTCCCCTGGGGAGGAAGAGCAGTAAGAGCGGCGTCACCTTCTTGGAGCCGCCGTCCTCATCCTCTTCCTCGTCCTCGTCCTCGGCTGCACGTCCATCTGTAAAGGGAAAATTCAGGGCGACACTCGCACCTGCGAGTCCACGCGCCTGGTTTTCTGAGGTCGCAACTCGAACCCGCGGCCGCGTCACCTCATCAGCGCGGTCAGCGTTTCCCCTTTTTTACATTTTTTGGTAAAACGATTTTGTCACCATGAGAATTCCGCTGGCATCATCAGCGCCACACGGCGCCTGAGGCCACGATGGCGTCCAGCCAACTGTCACCATGGAGAGAGAGGGAGAGAGAGAGAGAGAGAGCGCGAGGGAGGGGGGGTAGAGAGAGGGGTTAGAGAGAGAGAGAGAGAGGAAGAGAGAGAGAAAGAGAGGGAGAGGGAGGGGAGAGAGAGGGAGAAAGGGGGGGAGGTGGCTGTAGCACTGGGGGAGGGGGCGGCAGGGAGGGACTTGGGTGACAGGGTGGTGTCCGGCACCTGGGGCACAAGTGACCTTGCCTTTGGCCTGGCAGGGACGCGGGGACGCCAGATGAGGTGGCTCTGTCCTCGCTTTCTAGGGGGAACAGAAATGGGGTCGGTTTGCACTTTGTACATACCATGCCAATAAACAGAACGCCACCGCTGACCTAGTGACCGCACCTGCCGCCAGGGACATCCCTGCTTCTGGGGTGGAGTCTGGGGTGGGGTTTGGGGTTTGGGGTTTGGGGTTTGGGGTGAGTTTGGGGTTTAGGGTGGGTTTGGGGTGGGTTTGGGGTTTAGGGTGGGTTTGGGGTGGGTTTTGGGTGGGTTTGGGGTGGGGTTTGGGGTGGGGTTTGGGGTTTGGGGTTTGGGGTGGGGTTTGGGGTGGGGTTTGGGGTTTGGGGTTTGGGGTGGGGTTTGGGGTGGGGTTTGGGGTTTGGGGTGGGGTTCGGGGTTTGGGGTGGGGTTTGGGGTGGGGTTTGGGGTTTGGGGTGGGGTTCGGGGTTTGGGGTTTGGGGTGGGGTTTGGGGTGGGGTTTGGGGTTTGGGGTTTGGGGTGGGTTTGGGGTTTGGGGTGGGTTTGGGGTTTAGGGTGGGTTTGGGGTGGGTTTGGGGTTTGGGGTGGGTTTGGGGTTTAGGGTGGGTTTGGGGTGGGTTTGGGGTGGGTTTGGGGTTTGGGGTGAGTTTGGGGTTTGGGGTGAGTTTGGGGTGGGTTTGGGTTACACCTGCACCTCTCTGAGGCCGGATGCTCCTGGGATGTCTAAGGCACATTGGGAGCGGGAACGTTGGGGACGGCCATCAGGACACCGCTGTCCCCCCAGTCTCTGGCTGTCACATGTCACTGTCCTGGGCAGTTTAAATCCCCAAGCTCTGGACGCTCAGAGGCCAAGGCGGGTGTGGCCAGCTCAGTTCTGTGACGCTGTCCTGGCCGGAGGTCACCTGCCTGAGGGACCCACATAGGAGAGAGAGAAAGACAGAGAGAGAGAGAGATTTCTAGGAGAAGCTGTGTAAGATGTAAACCCTGGCAAGCTGGAGCGATGCCACCTCTGGGCCCATCCCAAGGCTTTGGCACTAGGGACCTGACCCTGTGACCCCATGACCCTGTGACTCCGTGACCCCATGTCCCTGTGACCCTGTGACCCCGTCCTAATGCTGGACAGATGTTTCAGCGCCAAGCCCAATGTCCCACGTGGGAGAGCCAGGCAGGCCAAGTGGCTTCCCTGTCACTCTGGGCTGTCCCGAGAGCCACTCCCGTCAGGGAGGTGACAGTCCGCACAGACACGTCACAACTTCCACCCAAACATGGCGACCCCGATTCACGTCACACTCCCAGACCCGTGACGTGGAGTCCGCAGTGGGGCTGGGGACCCAGGACATCCGGACAGACGCCCACGTCTCAGAGGGAAAGGAAGGGACGTCGTCACATCATCAAGTCGTCACGTCATCACTTCGTCACCCATGGGGTGAAGGTGGGGTCTCGGCTCTGTCCCCAGAAGCATTTGTTTGCTGGGTGACCTGGCCGAGCCGAGCCGGGGGACAGGGAGAAAAGGACAAGGCCAGGAGCTGACCTGCTAGGGGTCAGGCACAACAAATCCATCCACCCATCCACCCACCCACCCACCCATCCACCCACCCACCCACCCACCCGCCACCCACCCACCCACCCATCCACCCATCCACCCACCCATCCACCCACCCACCCACCCACCCATCCACCCACCCATCCACCCATCCACCCACCCATCCACCCACCCACCCACCCACCCACCCACCCACCCATCCACCCACCCACCCACCCACCCACCCACCCACCCACCCACCCATCCACCCACCCATCCACCCATCCACCCACCCACCCACCCACCCACCCACCCACCCACCCACCCATCCACCCACCCACCCACCCACCCACCCACCCATCCACCCACCCACCCACCCACCCACCCACCCACCCATCCACCCATCCACCCACCCACCCATCCACCCACCCATCCACCCACCCACCCACCCACCCACCCACCCACCCACCCACCCACCCACCCATCCACCCACCCATCCACCCATCCACCCATCCACCCATCCACCTATCCATCCACCCATCCATCCGTCCACCATCCACTGTCCCCAAGCTCCGGCGGGGCCCCCACTTTGGCCCTGTCCCAATCTCGTGCCTCTGAAGGACGGCAGTGACCTCCATCGCCATCCCTGGACCTCAGTGTGGTCGGGGGCGTTTGGCTTCAGTGACTGTGAACTGGGCCGCGATCTAGCGATTGTCACAAAGCCTTGTCACAGTTTAGCTGTGAGGCTGGCGGGAGTGGGGTGGGAGGAGGAGGGACTTGGACACAGAAGGACAGGGGGACCTGGACAGAGTGACAATGTGGGTTGTAAAGATGACCTCAGTCACCCTCCCGGCTCCGAGTGACTGTCACCTTTCCAGTGTCACTCTTGATGCCTGAGCCCAGTGTCTGGTGCTGGTTCCTGGGGTCCCCAGGTCCCCCTCTCCATCACCGCAAAGCTGAGATCCCCAAATATAGGACTCCCTTTCCTCTCAGTGTGTGAAATCCGAAATCAGGACAATTGAGCGATTTTGTGATTACTGCACAGCTCCTTCTTCAGTGTGCAACGAGCACAGGGGCTTCTGTTAGGTGAACTATGGAGGCTCAGGGGCTGCCTCTTATTGGCCGAACCCAGATCACATGACCCTGCCTGGCCAATCACTGTGGCTCTGCTCGTAACTCTGGGATAGAGTTGGGGTGAGCCTCGCCTGAGCAGGTGGCGTCTAAGAAGAGAATCAGAATGGAGCTACAGAGAGAGGGCTGTGGGTTCTGGGGGGCAGGAGCAGAAATGGCCCCAGCATCCTCCACCCGGAGACGTTCCCTGGTAATGCTGACAGGAGACAATGACAGACAGAAGGCGGTCACCCCCCTCCCTGCCTGTCCAGCCATGGTGCTGACCTGAGCCCATCAGGCCTCTGGGTGAAACTTCCGGTCTGCAGGAAATTCCCAGCGGCCTTAACCTCCCTGCTTGGGAGGAAAAGCAAATTAAAACCTCGGAACCGCAGTAAGTGACACGGGGCTCGAGGGGTAAATACAGTCCGAACCCCAGTGCCACCAAAAATGGCACAAAAACCTTCTGAGAGCAGGACGGCCATGATGCCAACCCAGATGGGAAACCGGGAGCGGAAGTCTTGCGTGGCTGCTGAGCAAACGGGTGACTCACACAGTTGACTGAACACACAGGGTGCCATTGCTCCTGCCCTTGGCATGTGCTCCCATGAATCAAAAAGAAAAGAGGGCACCAACTAATTCCCGCACGCAGACAGTGAAACGGCCCCATTCACAACGCTGAGCGCACATCGACGAATTGTGCCACGTGCTCTCGGCGGAATACTATACAGCTATGAAAAGGAAGGGGCTCGGCCCGTGTGATCCCATAATTATCCTAAGAGAGAAAATCCAGACAAACAAGATCGTATGTTGTTTGATTCCATTTATATAAAATATCCAGAAGAGGTAAACCGTAAGATGGGAGCCTCGGGAGAGGAGAGAAGCAGGGTAGCTGGCTCGGGGTACACAGCTTCCTCTTGGGGGAAGAAAGTGTTTGGGGATGACACAGAGATGGATGCACAATGCTGTGAATATCCTAAGCGATCTTGAAGTCAGTTGAATGCCTCACTTCAATTTTAAAAATGGTGGGGAGGTCGGCTGCCTGTAATCCCAGCGACTCAGGAGGCAGACATCGGGAGGACCATGGTTAGAGGCCAGCGCCGGGAAAATCGTTTTTGAGACCCTGACTCAAAAAAAAAAAAAACCCAGCACGAGGCCGTGAGTTCAAATCCCAGTCAGGCCAAGAACTAAAAAAAAAAAAAATGGTGGGAAAATGAGGTAAAAGTGAATGCCAAGAAACGAGACCTCCGGGGCCCCCGCTGTGTGCAGAGCTGGGGTCCCGCTGGGCCCCCGGCGTCCCCTGCACCCATGACGTCCCCAGCCCTGGGCACGCGAGGCTGGCGTTTTCTGTGCTTGGCGGCATGGGGATTTGAACTCGCGGCCAGGCAGCCGTGTGCAAACCCACAAATTCTGAAATCCTGAAAAAAACACAAAGCTCAGCGTCCTGAGTCTGAGTCCCACAGGGAGGCCACCAGCTGACAGGAGTCACCTCCGGGCCAGATCCCTGTCCATCAAATGCCCAGGCGGTGGCCATGCCGAGGATCAGTGACCCACACGGCCCATGTGCGGGGGACCAGGCGACATCATTGTCATCACTCTGCTTCACTTCCTTGAGGTCAGGGGACATGGCAGTGTCACTTTCGTGTTAACTGACTGACTGACTGACCCACTCCCGTGGTGGCTTCTGCTCAGCCGAGCCTGTCACCGCCTCCTCTGAACGGGGCTGGTTTCCATGGAAACCAGAAGCAGCTGCTGTGCCGGAAGATGTCCCAGGTCCCCTGCGGTGGCTTCTGCGGGGACTGAGTGAAAAGAAAAACAATCAGCAGCACTTAGGGCTGCCTAGGGGACAGAGGGCACAGGGGACGAGGACAGCGTGACCCCCGCGCCAGGTCCTCTCAAAGCCAGCGGGGAGCGGTGTGGCTCCCCGGGCTCCTTCCATGATTTTGCTCCAACGACCACAGCGACCAGGCAGCTTGCTGTCCCCAGAGTGGCGCCAGCCATGCCCCCATGTCCCCAGCCCCGAGCCTGGGTGTACAAACCTGCTTTTCAATCAACGACAAATCACAGATTCCTCAAACTGCCTCCCTCCCTCCCTCCACTGCGCCCTCAGTCCTCCTGGTCTCCACTCGGGGTGGCTGGGATTACAGGCGGGAGCCACGGCGCTGGCCACTTCTGAGATCTGTGCTCAGTTTCGTGGCCGCTCACCCCACCCCAGCGCGATGCTCCCATGCTTGCCCTGCACCCTCCTCCTGTCGCCTTGGGCTGGGGACGCCAGGATGGAAGGAGGGGTCGTGGGAAGGAGAAGGGGGGTGGATGCCATGGTCCCGTGGACACTCCCCTTCTTGGAAAGGTCACCGGCCCGTGTGCCTCGCTGCTGGCTTCCGTCCCTTCCCTCGTGAGCCCCACAAGCTCCGGCCATGGCAGGCCAAGTTCAATGGTGGAGGCCAGAGCTGGACAAGCGCCATGTCACCGGGCTGGGCGTCCCCTCCCCAGCAGCTAGGAGCCGGGATGGAGCCAGGGGTCTCTCTCTCTGTGTCCCTCTGTCCACAGCGGCTGGGCAAATGGCTGTGCATCCTCACGGGCTTGGCCACCGGGGACCATGTCCCTGTGCATCTGTTCCAACGCCTTCTTGGGCTCACGCCCGAGTTTTGTTTGTCCCTTGAGACTCGACCCAGGTGTCACCTCGTCCTCTGCATCAGCTGCTGGACGTTGGCATCGTGAGTGGGCTGTCCCCCCGCTCCCTGCTCCTTCCTGCCACGGTGCGGGGTCCCCGAGAGCCCGGGTGGCTTGGGCCCTGGTTCCTAGGACACACGGTGGACATTTGACAACCCTGGGGCCACCTGGTGAGGCTCAGGTGACCAGGAAGCAGCAGAGGTCAGTGCTGGCACTGAAGGGACAGTGGCCGGGCTGGCTGGGCTCCCTCTGACCACCAGGCTGATAAGTTTGCTTGCTGTGCCGGTCACCTTTCTGCTATGGTGGCAAAACACCCGCGGCTGTCAGCACGAGGGGACGGACGGTGTGCTTCGCAGTTTTAGAGGGCTCAGCCCTGCTCGGTGGCCTTGGTCACTTTCAGTCCAGTGCCGTGTGCATGTCAGAGAATGCTGCTCCCCCCATGGGGCTGGGAAGCAGAGAGAGAGAGACAAAGGGGGGCTCGGTCCGACCTCCCCTTCAATGGCCATTCCCCCACTGACCCTGCTGCTGAAGGTTGCACCGCAGTGACCACCTAGGCCTTCGGGGACCCTTGTCCGCACCGCAGCACAGCCTGCTCGGGGGGAGACTGGAGGCTGGGGAAATGGCGTCGGGACAAGGAATGAGCGTGGAGGGTGTGGGGTGCAGAGTGGGGACTCCGAGGACAGGATGGCTCTGGAGCCCGGCGTGGGGACGCACGCCTGCAATCCCAGCACTAGGGAGGCAGGGCCAGGAGGATCGTGAGCTCAAGGCCAGCCTGAGATCCACGGGGACAACTTGTCTCAAACTCCAAAAATGGGTAAATAAGTAAATAAATAAATAAATGAAAAGAATTATATGACGCAAAGAGAGAGCTTTTTAGACGGCAGTGGAGGTAAAGAGAACGGCTGGGCGTCAACAAATCCAAGATGGCTGCCAGGACTCAAAACAGGGGCAGAGAAGGGTGGGTCACCAGCAGAGGAAGAGATAGGAGGGACTTGCGGTTTTGGGGGCCGAATCGAAGAAACGGTGGCAGCATTTTAATAAATTGAGACCACTGCTGCTTAACACAGGCAAGACACAGTCTACCTTCATCACCATCACCACCACCATCACCACCACCACCACCACCACCAACACCACCATCATCATCACCATCACCATCACCACCACCACCATCACCATCACCACCACCACCACCACCATCACCACCACCACCACCACCACCACCATCACCACCACCACCTCCAACATCACCATCACCACCACCACCATCACCACCACCACCACCACCACCTCCAACATCACCACCACCAATACCATCACCACCACCAATACCATCACCACCACCACCACCACCACCACCACCATCACCATCACCACCATCACCACCATCACCATCACCACCATCACCACCATCACCACCACCATCACCACCACCATCACCACCACCATCACCACCATCACCACGACCACCACCATCACCACCATCACCACCACCACCATCACCACCACCACCACCACCATCACCATCACCACCACCACCATCACCACCACCACCACCACCACCACCATCACCACCACCACCACCACCACCACCACCATCACCATCACCACCATCACCAACACCACCACCATCACCACCACCACCATCACCACCACCACCATCACCACCACCACCATCACCACCATCACCATCACCACCTCCACCACCCCCACCACCATCACCACCACCAACACCACCACCACCATCATCACCACCACCATCACCATCACCACCACCATCACCACCACCATCACCACCACCACCATCACCATCACCACCATCACCACCACCACCACCATCACCACCACCACCACCACCACCATCACCATCACCACCATCACCACCAACACCACCACCATCACCACCACCACCACCACCACCACCACCATCACCACCACCAACACCACCACCACCATCATCACCACCACCACCACCATCACCACCACCACCACCATCACCATCATCACCATCACCACCACCAGGAATGGCCCCAGCCAGGCTCTCTCAACTCCCCCTGTTTGGTTGTGACCCACGCTGATGACGACCGTGTGCATTTTCACACATCCCAAGGGTCAGAGTCTTGGCCCCATGCTGGCTTTCAGGGTGAGTGACATTGTGACGTCGGCAGAGGCTCTGTGTCCTCTGTCCCTGGGAGCCTCCCGTCCCTGCGTCCCCATTCCTCAGGGATGGAGAGAAGCCTGGAAGGAAAGCGTGTAGTATGTGACACTGGGACATTCCTCGTCCCTTATACCTGCTCTACGGGAGGGGAGAGCGGAGCCTGTGTCCCCAGGGAGCAGGTGCTCATCCTGTCCCACCCTGACCCTTGCCCGGGCCCAGCTGTGGCTTTGATTGGTCAGAGCACGAGGAGGACAGCTGGCAGGACACAGCAGTCCCTGAGCTTGTCGCTCTGTAGGAAGGTGACACTGAGGAGCGTTGGCATACATGCGGTGAGAAGTGTTTTCAGCGCACGGGGTGGGTACAGTGTCAGTTGGCTGGTACCCCATGGCGGAGTGGCTGCCCAGCAAGCCATGTGTGCCCCGTGTCCCCGAGGCTGGGCGTCATCTGTGGGGACAGCGGTTTGTGTCATCTAGGAAGGTGTAGACCTGCTAGGTCCAGGGCGTGCGTAGTGTTGCAGAGCGGGTCTCAGAGAAGTGACAGGGAGGTCCTGGCCAAGGTCACTGTCACTGGGACCAATGTCACTATCCATGAAGCAAGGCTGGCATTTCTCGGCACAGCTGGCACAGCGCTGCACCGAGGCCACCTGAGCCACGGTCGGGGCAGATCGTCCTGAACGTCCATAACCGGCGGGCGCGGGGCCAGGCATGAGCTCTGCAACCCGGCCCCTGGGAGGCTGAGGTGGCCTAAGTGTGGGAACCACTGTAGGTCTTCTTGTCCCCGTCCTCAGTCAGATGCTCCCAGTCACTAACTCAGGCCTGTTCCCTGTCCGGGCACGGGCGGCAGGGGCCCAGCAGTGACCCCCAAGGGTGACACAGGCAACAGGGAAGTGTCAACAGCCGTGCAGTGTGGTGACAAGCACCAGGACGGCCAGGCGGGGTGGGAATGGTGGTTTGTGTGAAGCCGATGCGATCACTGCCCGGTGCCTGGCCTCACCGGTGGACTCAGCCACCGATGGGGCCATCGTGTGCTGGAGGTCGTGGGGGACGAGCACTCGAGGATAGCTCTTGTGCGTCAATTTACCTTGGGTGTTTTGTCACAGTGACAAAGTCCTACACACTGGGTCCCAGGTGGACCGACGGAACGTGGTGACACAGCAAAGGTTTCCTCCAATAGGGACACTTGAGCAGTGACTTAACCTAAACCCTAAGAGGCCACCACGGCGGCCACTCTGATCACCCAGTCCTTCTGTGCTCTCCAAATCCCTCCCCCATCGAGTCTCCTCCCGAGGACTCCGATGACCCCCACTGGTGGCTTGGGTTTTCTTCCCCGGGTCTCCTAAAAGTCCCCCATGTCACAGTCCCCTGGTACCTCTGTGCCTGGGATCCCCGGACTTTGCATGTCCAGTTGCATCCAACATCCCAAACCAACATGGCGGGCATGTCTGGAGCTTTTGATGTGACCAAGATGACAGAGGTGTGGCCAGGGCTCGGTGACACCACACAAAGGGAGTGACAGGGACTGAAGTCGAGGACAAGAAGGAAATTCACAGTGTGCTGGCGACACAGGACCCTGGGGATCCGCTGGGTGGACATGTTACCGCGTGGGCACTTTGGAGGATGGGGAGGTGGGGGACCCAGGACACCCGAGGTCCGTCCTCTGCTGTGTGTTAAGCATGGTCTGCATCCGTCATTTCATTTAGTCACCACAAGGAGGCTAGTGACAAGCCCGTTGTGACAGGTGGACAAGGGAGGCCAGGGACATAGGAAACCCTTGGTGGCCAAGGCCACATAGCCAGCGTTGGGTAGACCTGGGATTCGAACTTATGTCGGAGAGTGAACTTTTTCCTTCCTTTCACCCAGCGAAGTGAGTTTGTCAAGGCAAAAACTCCAAAGCAAACAGGTCAGGCTGGCAGAACTCAACTTGGTGCACACGGCCCTTTGACTTCGGTGGGTCAGTGTGTCAGTCAGTGGCTTGAGTTTCTAACAGTCTCACAGTGACCTGACATCCTCCTCCACCGTCCTCCATGACTCCCCGAGACAGGTACGAGAAGGAAATCACAGGCACGAAGGTGACAGGAACAAAGGAACCTGAACTAGACTCTGCCAACCCCCAAATGCACGGAGGCCTAATTAATTAATTAAGTAATTAATGAGAAAGGCGAGAAGCCCGTGGCTCAGCAAGTCCATCCAGGTGACCCTCTCCCCCACTCTGGTGCTCCCTGTAGGAATGTGGCTAGTGACAAAGTGACTTCTGCTGCCTGGTGTCCCCAGACTTGTCTTTCTCCCTGCAATCCAGGAAATCCGGGGGGGCCGCTGCCGGGTGGGGTGCTGCTGCCCCAGGTCCCCGGCCCCCGGCCCAGGGGAACAAAAGCGGGAGGAGGGCGGGGGACAGGCCCCGGGCAGACCAGGGACCAACTGACCGTGAGTGGCTCTCGCTCCGTCCTGGCTGGCCGGCTTTCCTTCCGAAGCGGAGCTGGGGCTCCCCTCCCCGCCACCCCCAGACCTGGTCCCTGGAAGTGAACGGTGGTGGAACATTCCTCCGTATGGGGATGCTCCTCTTGTCCTGTGTCCTGTGTGCTGGTGACCAGGTGTCCTCCCCTTGTACCTCCAAATGCCATTCTCCACCCCTCAGAGGCTGGCGGTGAGGATGGCACAAGGGACAAGGGACCTCCTTCTCTTTGGCTTCCAGTTGGGTACAGGCAAGGGGGTGCAGAGTGAGCGCCCTCCTGGCTGCCTCTTGTGGGAGGATCTCTCTCTCTCTCTCTCTCTCTCTCTCTCTCTCTTCTCTCCCCTCCTCCCCCCTCCTCTCCCCCGCCTTCCTCCAGTACTTCCACTCTTAGTCAACATGTTACAAAAGACCAGCATCCCAGATGCCATGGCTCACGCCTGTAATCCCAGCTACTCAGGAGGCAGAGATCAGGAAGATCGAGGTTCGAAGCCACCGGGGGGGAAGTAGTTCATGACACCCAATCTGGAAAAATCCCTTCACAGAAAAGGGCTGGTGGAGTGGCTCAAGGTGAAGGCCCTGAGTTCAAATCCCAGTGCTGCAAACAAACAAAATACCCAAGGGAAGCCAATGTCCTCCTGGGACCCTGAGTGACACTAACAGCTCACGTCCTGCCTGGCCAGGACATGGGAGGCAGGCAGCAAAGCCCAGGTGACACCACTTAAAACCCAGGCTTCTTACCAGGCTCGGATCACTGCCCGCGTGGCTGAGCTCAGCGTCCAGCCCCTTCCCTTTCCTGGGGACACAGCTGACACCTGCAGCCCCAGGTCCCACCTCTGTAATCGCACAGTGTCTTTCTGGTGTGGACGGAGCCCACCCGCAGTCCTCATTAGCATAAACTGTCACCTCATTAGCATAAACTGTCAGTCTCGATGCCAGGGGCCCGGCCTGGGGTGGGGACCCGATTCCATCCCAGCCCCAAAAGAGGAAAAGGACAACACTCAGGGAATTGCGGGGGACAGGGACAGAGCGGGGCTGATGCCTCCTGACACAGATGGCCGCTGTCTTGTTTGACTCACTGGTGTTTCCTTTAGGCTCTGCGTCTACACCGGGAGGAAATGACTCGAGGGGACGAGATCGTGCAGGATCCTTTTCATCAGCTTGGAGACGTCCCTGTGTCACACGCCTCATTTGAGTCCTGCTGCTGTTTCTGGGTCTCTCAGCTCCCCATTCTGAGAGAGTGACTAAAACTCCATGTTAATGCCATGAATAGCGTGAATACTTTTGGGGAGCACTGGGGTTTGAACTCGGGGCTCCACCACGGGAAGCACCCGAGTGGCTCTTCCCAGATAGGATCTTGTGAAGGGCTTTCTGGTCACTTGGTCCTATTCTGTCACATGAAAACCTAAGTCTTCCTGCAACCACAAATCCCAGGGTGCAAAGCAACCACGCGGTGAAGCTGTCAGCGCTTTGTTTCTGTTTTTCGGAATCTGTTTTTCGGATCTTGCTACGGAGTTTACCAAGCTGGCTTTGAACTTGGGATCCTCCTGTCTCCACGTCAGCCGGGATTACAGCTGTATGGCACCGCGCCCAGCTATGCTTTCGGTTCTTAATGTATCGTTAATACGATTCGTTCGCCAATACGACTCACTGTTTTCACAGCTCCTCCAAACCACTGTCCAAGGCCACCACACGTCTGCTGCGTGTCCTCTGCTGGCTGCGGAGGCCCCGGTGACTCCATGTGCGAGTGAGGGCGTGTAATGACAGGCTGGGCGGTGTACAGTGGGCTGTAATGACCGCCCGGCAAGACAGGGAGAGGAAGACGCGGTGACAGTGGTGACAGCCAAGCTGAAGCCGGGCAATTGCAGTGCACTTGGTCCCCATCAGCAGGGTGGCGAATCACCGGGAGGAAAGAATTCAGCTACGAGGTCACCAAGGCTGGACAGAGCCCTGGGTCAGCTTCATTTCCCAAGACCCCAGCAAATGGGCAGCAGGGTGGGCTAACTGTCCGTAACATACTGTCACTGGACAAATAAATACTCAAACACAGAAGATGGAATCGCTCTGGTCACCGATAATGACAGGATCACAGACGGTATCAGGGCGCCGTGGGCCACAGATGGCGCGGGCACAGCCACGGAGGACAGCGTTCTTTTCCTAGTCACCGATGCTGATGCTGGAGGCGCAGGCACAGAGCCTGGGAGGAGGCCACAGTGGCCACTTGCAGGACACCTGTCCTCCTGCTGCCCCCCGCCGGCCCTGGGCGTCCTGTACCAGGCCCGCCGTGGTCACCCAGCGGCGCAGAGCGGTGCGTTTGCGCGGCGGAATTGAGAATGGGAGAAAATTAGAGATGAGGGGGGTCGGGACGGGAGGGGGCGGGGGAGGAACAGGGAGGGGAGGGGTCAGGACGGGGAGGGGGCGGGGGGGGGATCGGGGAGGAGACGGTCGGGTCAGGGAGGGGAGGGATCAGGTCAGGGAGGGGGCGGGGGAGGGACCGGGAGGGGAGGGGTCAGGACGGGGAGGGGGAGGGGTCCGGGCGGGGAGGGGGAGGGTCGGGTAGGGGAGGGGGAGGGGTCCGGGCGGGGAGGGGGAGGGGGAGGGTCGTGTAGGGGGAGGGGTCTGGGACAGAGAGGGGTCAGCTCTGGATGGGAAGGGGGTGAATATGGGCCGGGCGGGAGGGGGAGGGGTCGAGACGGGGAGGGGAGGGGTCCGGGCGGGGAGGGGGAGGGGTCTGGACGGGGAGGGGAGGGGTCGGGACGGGGAGGGGGAGGGGTCCGGGCGGGGAGGGGGAGGGGGAGGGTCGGGTAGGGGGAGGGGTCTGGGACAGAGAGAGGTCAGCTCTGGATGGGAAGGGGGTGAATATGGGCCGGGCGGGGATGGGAGGGGTCGAGACGGGGAGGGGAGGGGTCGAGACCGGGAGGGGAGGGGTCCGGGCGGGGAGGGGGAGGGGTCTGGACGGGGAGGGGAGGGGTCGGGACGGGGAGGGGAGGGGTCCGGGCGGGGAGGGGGAGGGGGAGGGTCGTGTAGGGGGAGGGGTCTGGGACAGAGAGGGGTCAGCTCTGGATAGGAAGGGGGTGAATATGGGCCGGGCGGGAGGGGGAGGGGTCGGGACGGGGAGGGGGAGGGGTCGGGACGGGGAGGGGGAGGGGTCGAGACCGGGAGGGGAGGGGTCCGGGCGGGGAGGGGGAGGGGTCGGGACGGGGAATGAGGGCTCGGGCGCGATGGAGAGGAGCCCCGCACGGAGGCAGCAGGTCAGAACAGGGACAGATCCGCCGCGCCTGGTCCTCGGGAGCCCGCAACAGGTGCCGGCCACCCAGCCCGCCCGCGCCTCCGCTGCGTGCTGCGGCCCCACGGGGACCCGGGGACCTGGGGACACGGAGCGCCCGGTCCCCGTGAGCGCGCACGGATGAGCTCCCCGCGCCCGGGGACCACAGAGCATCCATCGCGAGCGCGCGGCCTGAGCCTGCGCCGCATCCACAGCGAAGCCGGGGGCGAGGGCGTGGGAGGACGGGGGAGGAGAGTGACGGGAGGGATGAGAGAGCGAGCGAGCGAGCGAGAGCGAGGGAGAGAGAGGAGAACCGAGCCCCGCGGGCGCGCCCGGCCTCAGGTGCACGCGCACGGCAGGTGCACGCGCAGGGGTCCCGGCCCCGCCCCTTCCCCCTGCGCGCGCGCGGCATTGTGGGAGTTGTGGTCCTGGAGGCCCCGCGGAGCGCGGCGCGGCGTAGGCTCGGGCTCGGCTCGGCTCGGCTCGGCTCGGCTCGGCTCTGGCGGCGTGGGCTGGGCAGCGTCCGGGCGGTGGCCCCCGCGGCGCGGGCAGGGGGCGTCGGCACGGCCCGGCCTGGGGCGTTGCCTGGGTCCTGTAGCCGCCCCCGCCGCCCGCGCGCCCGGGCGCAGGTAAGAGGCGTCGCCGGGGCGGAGCGCGCGGCCCGAGCGGGGGTGGCGGGGCCTGCGCTGCGTCCACCCGCGTCCATCGTCCCGCGTCCCGGCCAGGGTTCTGGGTGCAGCTGACGGGGCTGATCGCGACGGGGCCCAGCGTCTCCATCTCCTCCTCCTCCTCCACCTCCATCTCCATCGCCTCCCCGCCCGCCGCGGTCCCCTCCCCCATCGCCTCCTCCCCGCCAGCCCCCTCCCCTGTCCCCACCTGTCCTCCCGGTCCCCCGGGTCCCCCGCCCCCTGTCCTCCCGTCTCTTCCCTGTCCTCCCCATCCTCCCCCCTTCTGTTCTCCTGTCCCCACCCCACCGTCCTCCCATCACCTCTTGTCCCCTCCTTTCCTCCCCATCCCCGTCCTCCCGTTCCCCCGTCTCCACTTGTGCTCCCCACACGGCTGTCCTCCCCTCACCCACCCACCCTCCCCCCCACCCGCACCCTGTCCCAGTGTCATCCACTTTCACGTTCCCCAGGTGACCCGCCTCCCGTCCCGTGAGTTATCACGTGCCACAGTCTGCCTTCCCTCCCAGGAACACCTGTCCTCACATTGTCCCATCCCTGCTCACCCCCAGCCTGGGTGGTCACCCCTCCCCTGCTTCCTGTTCCCGGGAAGGACACTGGAGAGCGGGGAGGGGAGGTCCCCATGGAGGGCTGGCAGTTCCCAGAGCTGTCCCCTGGGGACTGGAGAGGGTGACACACATGGCACATGTTGCCCAGCGCTCTTGGGGGGGGAGGGGGAAGGGGCTTCCAGGGCGGGCGGCCTGGCCTCACCCTTTAGCACTGGGCGGCCTCCTGGGCTGGTCATGAACTGAGTTAACCTGGCAGGTGTCCCCAGGCAGCCATGGTGCCAGAAGCTGTGTCCGACTTGCCTTGAACTTGGAGCCTGTTCCCCACAGTCAGCTGACCTTTAAGATGTGAGGCTGCAGGTTGTTAAAGTGGAGAGATGTCCCCAGCCCCAGTGGGGACAGAAATAATGGAGCATGAACGAGCAGGGTGTATGAAGAGAGCTGGAATTACTGTGACCCCTGAGACCAGGAGCTGGGGGGCTGAGGGTGGTCACCGGGAGGTTCTCAGCGTTCAGTGTTTGATCAGCGGTCACTTGCTGATTGTGACAGATAAGCTGTGTGCATGTGTGTACCTGTGTGTCCCTCTCTGGTGTAGTGTCTGCCAGGCTCTTAGGGCTAAAGGTGACTGGCAGGTATGACTGGCAGGTGACTGGCCACCTTAGCTCCTGGGAGGAGGGGCTGGAGCTGTCCTTCCCTGTCCCCCCTGGGGGAGGGGGGGCTCTGGGACAATTGTGTGCAGATAAGGACAGACCCCGTCATCACCCACCCAGTTTTCTGTGTCCGCTTTTTCATCCGCCTCAACTGGAGCGATCAGCAAGGCTGAGGGGAGCGCACGCTGGGCACCCCTGAGCTGCAGTTCGGGGTCAGGCCGCGGGAACCCGTTCCTGGAAGTGCTTGTTGTCACGGGATGACTGTCACACCTGGATTTCAGGAGTCCTGGGGCTCTGTTCAGGGTGCTAAGAAACCATTGGAGCTTCCCACCTCCTAGAGAGGAGAGAGCTGTCTTGATTTTGTAACTGGGGCGAGAGCGAGGGTCTTAGCGTCCAGGGGCCCAGCCGCTCCCTCTTCCGCACCTGGGAAGAGGTGGAGAGATGGGAACGAAGATGGAGCCCCACTCTTGTATTTTTCCTAGAAACTTAAGAAAATCCCATGAATATTCAGTGTGCGTGGTTTTGACTTCCTGAACACCGTAGTTCCTTATTCGACTGACACGGAAGAAGCCACTAGGCAGTTGGTGACACCCAGTGTCTGTCTTTTCCTGTCACGCTCAGCAAGTCTGGGGCAGAAACTCCTTCCGTCGGCGCTTGCATTTATGTTTACGTTGGAAATCTTGAGCTCCCGTCCATGTCCACCTTTGCTCTGCTGGTTGATCCACGTGGGACGCCATGGGCCCGGGTGGTCAGCAGCATGCACAGTGGCTCACTTGGTCACCGTTGTCACTGCTTCCATGTCTATGAGCATCTTCGGGGGAGAGGCCGTGAACCCTTCCAGGAGTGAGGACCCTGAGGCTTGGCCACGGGCAGTGGCCAGCCCGTGTCCAGTCTGGTCCACAGCTTCTCTGTTGTGCTGCCCCCCGTTGGTCTCCGGGAAAGGGGGCTGCACTTTTCCTTTCTGCTTAGGTGTCCCCGCATAGTCACAGACTCAGGAGGACTGAGTCCTCAGCTGTGTCCTCTCAGACTCGAGGGAGGTCAGGGTGTCTGTGCCACGGTGGGAAGGAAGCAGGACTGATGAGGAGAAACGGAGAGCCACAGCCGGGCTCTGGCCGGCCACTTCCGGGCTGCTAGTCCTGGCCCCGCCCCCAGCAAGAGCAGTTCTGTCTGTCTGGAAGCTTGTGGTCACTGCTGCCACACAGGGGAAACTGAGTCAGGGCCTAGAAGGGCTTCCACTTCCATTCCACCCCATCACTTCACTTTCATAACTCCTGAGACAAAAATGCCCCATGGCTGGCATGGCTGTGACCGCAGAGCTCACCTGCTCCTCAACTGCACAGCAGCCCAGCCCTGTGGCAGGGCCACCAGGTAAATGGGCACGGTGGGCGCTGAGGGGAGCAAGGCACGTGACGTGTAAAGGCCCTGGGCAGATTTTAAGATGCTTTGGGCCAGGCACTGGCTCACGCCTGTAATCCCAGTCACTCAGGAGGCAGAGATAGCGGGATCACGGTTCAAAGCCAGAAATAGTTTGTGAGACCCCATCTCGAAAAATCCCATCGCAGAAAAGGGCTGGCGGAGTGGCTCAAGTGGTAGAGTGGCCGCCTAGAAGGGCAAGGCCTTGAGTTCAAACCCCAGTGCCGCCAAAAAAAAAGAAAAGAGAGCGTTGGGAAGCCCTGTTCCTTTTTGGTACCGGTACAGAGGTCGAAGAAGGAAAAGCCTGTGAGACACTCGAGCAGCGTGGTGTTTAGACCTTGGCTTTGAAGGCAGGTGGAGCGCGTGTCCTGGCTGTGACCGCGGTGACCTGTAGGACCGGTCTGCTCTGGGCCTCGGTTGTCTCATCTGTGCAGTGGGCTCTGTGACGCCTGCTGTGGACAGCACGAAGCAGGGAGGGCGGCTGCAGTTATCAGAGGTCCCTAGTGTAGGCGAACTAGCGGGGCCTGTGTGACCCGGGGTGCTGGCAGGATGCAGTGGGAGCACACAGGATGGCAGCGGGGGCCTTGGACGGCGAGCAGGGACGTTAGCTGTCCGCGGAGGGCTTTCCCAGGTGTGGCGCTTGCACTGTCTTCTTTCTCCTTTCTCACGCCAGGTGTGGACTCCCTCCAGCCCTGGCACGGTGACCAGTGACCAGTGACCGCGTGCGCTCGGTAACCTGACGCCAACCAGCTCCGTCCACCCTGCGGCAGGGGCACCGGCCTTGTTGTCATTCAATGCCAGCCTTGGCGGGAGCCGAGGGTCAGTGGCAGCCATGCCTCCCGCGGCCGCAGACGCCCCTGGCCTCCCGCGCTGACCCGCGTGGCGTGGCTGCCCTGGGGACCCCAGAGGCCTGATCGAGTGACCGGGCTCCGCGGCACGGGCCCCCACGATGTTGCCGGAGTGGCTGGGGGCCTGGAGCTGGTCGCTGGACGGCCTGCGGGAGCGCATCGGCGCGGGCATCCAGTCCGTGCGGGACTGCGACAGCACGGCCGCGGTCACCGTGGCCTGCCTGCTGGTGCTGTTCGTGTGGTACTGCTACCACGTGGGCCGGGAGCAGCCGCGGCCCCACGCGGCCGTGGCGGCCCTGGTGCCGGGCGCGGGCGGGCGCGGGCCGGGGCGCGGGTTCGAGTGCTGCGGGGCCCCGGCCTGCGCGCGCTGTGCGCACGGCGACGGCCTGGACCACAGGCTGTACGCGGGGCTGCAGGAGTACGCCAAGCGCTACTCGTGGGCCGGCATGGGCCGCGTCCACAAGGGCGTCCGCGAGCAGGGCCGCTTCTTGCGCGGCCGGCCGGCCATCCAGAAGCCCGAGGTCTTCTTCCTGCCCGACCTGCCCACGGCGCCCTACTTCCCCCGCGACGCGCAGAAGCACGACGTGGAGCTGCTGGAGCGCGGCTTCCCGACGGTGCTCGGCGAGTTCGAGGCCCTGTCCAAGGCCTTCTCCAACTGCAGCCTGCCGCAGGGCTGGAGGGCCAACAGCACGGCCCGCGGGGACTGGCTCACCTTCCCGCTCGTGAGCCGGGGCGTGTGCGTGGCCGGCAACTGCAGGAGGTGCCCACGGACGTACCGCCTGCTCGGCAGCCTGCGCACCTGCCTCGCCAGCAACGTGTTCGGGAACGCGTGCCTGTCCGTGCTCAGCCCGGGCACCGTCATTGCCGAGCACTACGGGCCCACCAACATCCGCCTCCGCTGCCACCTAGGTACGTCGGGGGCTCCGGCCAGGCCACGGCCACGGCCACGCGGACCTGTGGTCCTGTGCTGCGGGCACAGGGCCCCCAGCACGCCAAGCATGCGCTCTGCCGCTGGGCCGCACCCCAGCCCCGAGCCTGAGCTCTCCCAGCTGCGCCAAGTGAAAGAATGCCCCAGCCTGGCGGAGCAGCTCAGTGCTAGAGCCCGCCCAGCGAGCGTGAGGCCCTGAGTTCAAACCCCAGTACAGCCAAGAAAACAAGTTTGCAGGATCTGGGTACAACAGACCATGCCTGCAGTCCCAGCCACTTGTAGGGGGGAGATAGGGAGGATCACAGTTTGAGGCAGGGCTAGGCAAACACTTAAGAGAGACCCCATCTCAACCACACAGACGGGCATAGTAATGCATGCCTGTCCCAGCGGCATGGGAGGAGGAAGTAGGAAGATCACAGTCCAGGCTGGTCCTGGGCAAAACTTGAGATCTTACCTGAAAAAAAAAAAATGCTGAAGCAAAAAGGACGGCCATGGCCCAAGTGGCAGTGCACAATGCCCTGAGTTTAAACCCCAGTATTGCCCCAAAAGAAAGAAAAAGAGGCCGGGTGTCCACTCCTGCGCAGTGGGGGGCAGGAGGCTCCCCTGGGCACCCAGAAGAGGGTCCCCATGCAGGAGCGGGGAGAGGCTCCCTGTGCAGCAGGACCCGGGTCTCCCAGTGTGTCCCGCAGAAGCTTCGCTGCACCTGGACAGCCTGAGGTGGGCTGGGCCCCACACTGGTCACTGAGCAGCTGGGGCCCTGGGTGGGACACTGAGGAAGGCGGGACTGGGACAGAAGGTGACATGGCTGCAGTCACGTGGTGGAGGGAGGACAGGGCAGAGGCTGGAGGCTGGGGTCTGGATATTCCTCGGCTTCAGTGCCTCATCTGCAGCATGGGGACACAGCACGTCCACCGCGGCAGTGCTGAGAGGCCTCAGCAAGTCACAGCGGCAGTGGCCACCTGGCACAGCGCCAGCATGTGACCACGTTCGATCCCTGGTGGGTTGTGGCTGTTGTCACCCACACCACGTTGGCTGGAGCCACCCGCAGTCACCTCTGCAGAAGAGGTGACGAGACATCCGCGGGGCAGTGGCGATGTGTGGGGGGCACGGGTGGGCAGTGGCCTTGGTCGGTGACACTGGCCCCCAGTGGAGCTGGGACTGCAGGCAGCTCTGGGCAGGTGCGGCCAACCGTGGGGGCCCACGGTGATGGCGAGGGGCAGGGCCACCAGACTTCCCTCGTGGACCCTGGTGGCCTGGCCGAGGCAGACAGGCAGGACTCGGAACGGACCGTGCGCTGCTTTTGGAAGTTTTCCTGGCGCTTGGTTTTGTTCTGTGTGAGGCCGTGATGGGGTGGGGACCCGGGGCGAGGCGGGCTGTCCTTGTCCCCAGCTGCGTGGCTTTCAGGGCAGTGCCGCTGGAGTGGGGTCCTGGGCAGGGCGTGCACAGGGTGGCCCTGCACCTTCACGGCGCCTGCTGCATACGGTCGCGCTCTCGGCCTCTTTCCCTCTTGGCCGCTGCTCGCTGCCAGACGAGTGTCCCGGGAACCCCTGCGAGCCCTCCTGGAAGTCCCTGTCCCTGTCCACCAGGCCCAGGAAGGAAGCCAGGCTGAGCTGTCTTGGCCGAGGACGTCTGAAGGGCGGCTGCTCTGCTCGGTCCCTGGCCGAGGCAGGGAGCTGACCCCTGGGCCTGTGTCTGCCTGGTCCCTCCAGCCAGGCTGTCCCCTGCCCGGCCGTGGTGCCCAGCGCTGCTCTGCGCTCCTGCAGGGACGAGCCCAGGACCACGGAGTCCAGACGCTGGGCTCCCGGGGACACGGGTCCTGGGGACTCAGTACACAGCCGGGCCGCGTTTCCCGCAGATGCTGGAGCCGTGGGGCTGTGGCACCGCCCTCCCTGGCACACTGGCCTCCCGGAGTGGGGACAGAGCCCTTCGTCCTGCTTCCTTTGGGGCTGCTGGGGACACAGCAGGAGCCACAGGGGCCAGGGCCAAGCGTGGGGCCCCAACAGGGAAGTAGTGACCCTCACGCTCTAAGCCGTTTGCGGTCATGGCCAGCGTGGTGGGCCGTGGGCAGGCAGGGGCAGAAGGCAGGGAAGGGGAGGACAGGAAGCAGGGGACAGGCCCCTTCTGTCCTGCATCACAGCACACAATGAGTCATTTAGTGGCATTTGGTGACCAGAGGAAGAGGCGCCCTTTCCTCCAGCAAAGCCAGGCAGGGCCCGCGGAGAGACGCTGGCCGGTGGCGAGCGCGACAGAGGCGAGGACGCGGCGCTGGAGCTCAGGAGGGAGCCGGCGCTCACACCTGGTGCCCGGCTGGAAAGAGTCGCAGGCACCGAACAGCGTCATCCCGGGGGACCATGCGGTGGCCTCTGCTGACCCCGCGCTGCTCAGCTGCTCCGTCTGCAGCGTGTCTCTTGTTTGCTTGTGTGGGGTTGGGGTCAGTGCTGGGGCTTGAACTCAGGACCTCACGCTAGGCAGGTGCTCAACACTTTTTTGCCGTAGTTTTTCAAATTTGGTCTTGGGTTTTTGCCAAGACTGGGTTGGTCCTTGATCCTCCTACCTCGGCCTCCCGAGCACTGGGATTACAGGTGTTCACCGCCACGCCTGGCCCTTGCGGGGTCCTCAGCACAAAACTGCGGAGCTCTTTAGGTATTGGCAACAAGGATAAAAGCAGGCTTGGCAGGTAAATGTGCAGATGTCCCCTCTTTGTAGATGACAGGGAAGACAGGGTGGGTGACTTGCACAGTCACACTGCACACAAGGGTCGGAGACCACCGTCTGCCCAAGTCCTGTCACTCCTCTCCCCTGTGGTCTCTTCCTGGGGACATCATTCTGGGTCAAGGACAGTGACAGCATTTTTGTCACAGGAAATTAGATTGGGGCGGGATGCTGCTGTGCACAGGGTCATCGTGGTCACAGTTTGTTGCTGAAGACCAGGAGGTAGCCACCGTCCCGGCTCCGGCCTCCCGGCCTCCTCTTGCACCTTCACGGTGGCTCACGCTGTAGGGCTGAGACTGCTGCAGGGCCTTGCGCTGGGGGTGAGGACACTCGGCCACACACTGTCCCCACACGGTCCAGCGGCCCGCAGGGCGATGCATGAGGCTTGGGCCTCACCACTTGCACTGGAGCCGGTGGCTGGCCCAGGCCCCGCTGTCCCTCCAGGTTAAGGGGGGGGGAGGCCGGGAGGCTCAGCCTCTCATCCCTGACCTCCAGGGGCTTAGAGGCCGCTTGGGCCCCGGGCCGAACCTGGCTTCCTTGACTTCGCAGGCTGCCGGGCCCGGGCTTCGGGGTCTCAGCAGAAGCCTTGGCCGGTGGCCTTCAGCCCCGGAGCCCAGGTCAGACCTGCGGAGGCCACAGAGGCGGGTCCCCGCCGTCGCCCGCCTGGGTGCCCTGGCCACTGAGGTCCCAGGCCGCGGCACCGGCAGCGGTGTGAGGCTGGCCGGGCACAGGCACCGAGCGCCCGGCGCTGACCCCTCCGTGTCTCCCCAGGCCTGAAGACGCCGGGCGGCTGCGAGCTGGTGGTGGGCGGCGAGCCCCAGTGCTGGGCCGAGGGCCGCTGCCTGCTCTTCGACGACTCCTTCCTGCACACCGCGTTCCACGGAGGTGGGCGGCGTGGCCCCGCGTGGCCCCTCCGTCCCTCGGCGCGGCCAGTGGACGCCATTCCTCCCTAAAGAACGGGTCCCCCCACGCGCTGCTTCCCTTCGCGCTCCCTGCCCCGCTCCGCGCTGTCACCTGAGGGCCTCGGTTTACCCAGGGCTCCCTGTCGGTGTCACGCGTCCTGTGGGTTGTGACAAACACGTGCCTGCGCGAGCCACTGGGACAGTGTCGCCCACGGCCTTCCCTGCCCCTCAGGTCCTGTGTGGCCCCCGCGTCCCCAACCCCGTTGGCCAGAATCGCATGAGGCCACCTGCCCAGCACTGTCAAGGAAGGGAGGCCTTCTGACCGGGTGGCTGGGGACAGCGAGCGCCTGGGCCACCTGACCTCTTGCCTCCCCCTCCACAGGCGCGGCCGAGGACGGCCCCCGGGTGGTCTTCATGGTGGACTTGTGGCACCCCAATGTCGCAGCTGCGGAGCGGCAGGCTCTGGACTTCATCTTTGCTCCAGGGCGGTGAGCGTGGCCAGGGCGGCGAGTCCAGGCAGAGCATGGGACAGTCCCGCCCGGCCCGAAGCCACCTGCAAGACCGCGTCCACGGGGCGGGGAGTGTCCCCGACCGCCCGCTGCTCTGGTGGTCGTGGCCGTGGTCTCGCCCAGACTCCACGGACCCCACTTGTCCTCCCACCGTCGCTGGTCACAGTGCACCCACGGGCCGTGACCAGAAACGCCTCATCCGTCTGTCCTGTCACATCGCTGCCTGGTGTCTTCAGTCCTGAGAGCCTCACGCTGCCACCTGACTGACCACGCAAACTTCTTGTGGTCACCTTGAGAGCGGGAAACGCAAGCCAGTGGGTGCAGCCTGAGGGGCCCCGGGGCAGGGACGTCTGCAGTCCAGTACCGGCCAGTGTCGTTGGTGGCCCTGGGAAAGTCATATCTCACTGTCACCCCGCAGCTCTGAGCTGTCCCAGGAGCCCAGTGGGGTTCCCCGACCCGGGTCCCCCACAACCGGGCCGCTTACCTCACTGCCTACAGGGTCCCTACCGCCAGCCCAGGCCTGTACACGTCCTCGCAGTGGCGGTCAGAGGCCAGCGTGGTGAATGCCAGGACCTCCGGGTTGGCGCTCTGGTCACCCAGCCACACCGCGGAAACCCCTCTGGCAAAACCCTCGATGCCACCAAAGTGTCTGTCTCGCTTTGGGGTCGTCGCCTCAGTTTCCCTTTGTACATCAATGTTGGAATCCTGGCCTCAGCAGGAGTCCTGTCTGTCATCACACAGGGGACGCTTAGTGACCGTCACCAAGCCGGTGCGTGTGAGGACGCGGGGGGACAGACAGGCCCCATGGTCCCCGTGGTCGTGCCAGTGGACAGTGTGGCCACGCTCGAGTAGCCGTTTGGGAGCAGCGTCCCATGGCAGGTCGGGGTGCAGCCCGGCAGCAGGTCACGGTCCCATGTTCCCACCCAAAGGCCAACCGGCAGCTCCTGCAAGGTCCTCGTCCCTTTGAGTAAAACGTCACTGACTTTTCCCAGTGATTAAGAGGCAGAGGCAGCAGAAGTGTCCAACCCCCAGTGTCCACGCCACCAGTGAGTGCCGTGTCGCAGCCCCAAGGTGCATGACGTCCACCCTGTGCCTGCCCCTGGCCCTCGGGCGACATGGTGGGGAACAGAAGATAAATAAAGGAACCTGCTGAAGCCAGCGGAGCCTCAGGTGCTCTGTGGGGAGGGGCAGCTGGGCAGGGAGGGGACGCTGTGGCCGTCCCCTGTGGCTGTCCTGGGACTGACGCTGTGGCCCGGGTGGGGAACGAGCCACCGCAATGCTGAAGAACAAGGACTTCGGCTCGGGAAAGCTGAGGTCTCAGTGCAGGGATGTCACTCCCTCGTCACCTCGACCCAGTCACTGGACCTGTCACCGCCACCTTGGTGGCAGGCAGTGTCTGGCAGGTGAGGAACACAGTGGGCTCCCTCTGCCACGGCAAAGGCACAGAAGGGACAGGCCATTGTTCCCCTTTGTCTAGACAGTGGCCGCAGTGAGCCCGCGGATCGCACCGCGGGGCGTGTGTCCTCAGTGCCCTGCGGGAGCTCATCGGCCTGTCATCGAGTGCATGTGTCCCCTCCCAAATGTCCCCTCCCGAGTCCTCCTCACAGCGCCCACTGTCCAGCCGCCCTGCACAACTCACTCCAGCCTTTTCGGGGTGTGGGGAGAGGCAGCGCGGGGGTTTGAACTCAGGGCCTCGTGCTTGGGCAGGTGGCTTTTCAGATGGGGTCTGGCGCTTTCACCCAGGCTGGCTTCAGACAGCCGCCCTCCCGCCTCCACCTCCAGAGTGCTGGGATTACAGGCGTGCACCCTGTACCTGGCCACAACCCCAGCCTTCCGAGGGTCCCAATCTCACCCCGCTTCTCGCACACTCAGGAGCGGGGGCCGTCGCAGCAACCCCGCAAGGTCCTCCGGGGCCCACCTCTCCATCCCCCACGGGTGCCCGGCGTCCCCAGGGCAGGGTCACGTTTGCAGGTGGGTGGACTCACTGCTGTGGCCACTGTAAGGAGTCACTACCAATTTGGTGGCCGAAGCAACCAGACCACACGCTCCCGGTTCTGAAGGCCTGATGTCCGACATCCGTCTCTGGACCTAACTGCAGTGTGACCGTCACGCTGGGGAAGCCGGGAGCAGCCTCAGGCCAGTCACCAGGCTCTGGAGAGGTCACCTGCGGCCACCAGGTCCCAGGGGCTCGGAGGGGACTGGCAGAGCCCCCATGGCTGATCGACCCGGGACCAAAGACGCGGAGTGGAAGGAAAGCCACCCGCGTTTCCCCAGCCTCTCTGAGCCAGTGGGCGGGTTCAGGGGCTCCCCCGCCACATCTGGCCGGGATTCACCAGCTCCCCCATGGCAGCCGCAGGAGGCTCACCGCATGCACGGCCACTGAGGGACAAGGCCCCGGGCTGTGCGGAGCTGACCTTGACCTCGCTCCTCCCACGACCACTGCTGCCCACCGCGGCCCCCCAGGACCACGCGTCACTTGTTAGGAACTGGGGTCTCCCCCGCCCAGCCTCTACCGGATGGGCCTCTGCAAAGTGCAGAGGACAGCGTCACCGAGCCACGTGTCACTGAGCCACGTCACAGGCTGTGAACGTCGCATCCCGCAGAGGAGCTGGGATGAGAAGCTGGCCGTCCGGCCCTCAAGGGTGCAGGCTCTGAGCACAGAACGCAGGACGCCGCGCTTGCTCGGCTGGGCCGACCTTAGCCCCCAGGAACACGGGCTGGGGACAGGCGGGAGGTGGCCCTGCACGCGTGTCCGTGCCCTACCGCGTAACAGTGACCCCGGAGAGGCTCAGAACTGATGTCATCATCACGCCTGCGAAGGGTTGGCACCCTCGGGAAGGTCTGGCGTGGTGGCCTGGTTCACCACCTGCAGCCAGCTGGGGTGGTGGGGACGGGGCTGGAGGACCCCCTCTTCGCCATAGGGGGCAGCTGGCGCCCCCACCCGGGAGAGATGCAAACTGTCCAACTGCTTTGCTGGCCTCCCTTAAGTCAAGCCCTCTCCCCCGCCACGTTAGCAGTGGACCCCTGGATGCAGCCGTGGCTCAGGGGGCCTCACTTGCAGGGAAATGCTGGGGACGCTCTCTCAACGCCCTAAGCACGAGATTCACGCAGCCCTGCGATTCTGGGGTCTGTTTCTTTCTCCTCCTTGCAGTACCGGGATTTCAACTCAGGGCCTCGTGCTTGCCAGGCGGGTGCTTTACCGCTTGAGCCACTCCGCCAGCCGTTTTGCTTCTCGCCTTTCAGATGGGGCCTCACACTTGCAATCCTCCCGCCTCTGCACCACAAGTAGCTGGGATTCCAGGCGTGCACCACCAATCCTGGCCCTGGGCTGTTCTCAGGACAGCACTGGTCCCTACAAACAGCCGCCACACGCAGGCGCTAAGCTGCCGGGGAAAGCAAAGCAGGGCTTGGAGCAGGCCGGGCTGAGGGCTGGGGGCGGAGGACAGCGGTGACACTGCCCGGGGAGCAGCCTGCTGGAAGAGTCCATGCCCAAGGCAGTGGAGCTACTGCAGGCAGAGCTCAGGCTCCCAATTCTGTGACACAACAGCCTGTGGCCACGCCAAGGTCAAGGCCGGGGACTCAGGAAAAGCTGCCACAGGCAGGGACCGGGTGGGGTGCCGGTGGCTGAGGGACGCTGGGGAGGGGAGGGACAGAGGAGGCACTGCCTGGGGCGGTGGCCGCAGCTCACATCCCTCACAGACAGGCCATCCTGACCCACACAGCCCCCACAGGGAAGGGGAAATGTGAGTCCACGGGGAGACGTGGCTGGCACTCGTGTCATGGGCTCCGCTGAGCACCAACGGGAGAGACACTGCACCGTCACCCTCAGCACCACTGCCCACCTCTGCGTGCAGTGTGCGATGTCGCTGGCCACACCCATACAGAACCTCAACCCTCGCCTGGACACTGCTCCTGGACATGTGCTGTTGAGTCACGTCAGTGGCTTTGTCACTTTATTGTTAGCCTTTGGAAACTTGTTTCCGGGAAGACCCCATGGCGCACCCCTCGCCGCTGGCCGACGCAGGTCCCCACGATGCCCACGGCAGCTGGGTTTCTCGGCCAGCGTGACTGATGCCACCCATGCCCCACACCACGTGTCACAAAGCACCACAGGGCAGATGCGTGCGGTGCCACATGGCCTCGGGAACGGCAATGACGCCTCTGTTTTCACACAGCCTGCCTGCCCAGGCCATCAGGGGGATGCCCACCTGGAGACCTCGCTCAGAGGGACAGCTGTCCAGCTGCCTGCACCCCAGGCTGAACAGCTCAGCCCTGTACTGGGTCAAGTTCCATTGGCCTCCACCACGCTGTCCGGTGACCCCAAGAACGGCCCTTCGCGCACATCCCAACCGGCACACGGAGCGCCATCTTCCTGCGAGACAAACGGGGCCTCCATGGGGACAGACGTGCCGACCTGCACTCATCCTGGCAGGGAGCAGGGCGGGGGCCCGGTTCACCTCCGTGGCTGGCACCTGTCCTGTCCTGTCTGTTGTTTGGGGACCCGGCGGGGGCACACTTCACAGCAGGTTCACCCCGTGCTTCAGCAGTCTCTGCCTGGCTCTGCCCGCGAGGCTGAAGGCGCCGTCCTGGGGGTTCGGGAAGCCGGACCCCCGAGCTGCGGCCGCCAGCTGCTGGAAGTACGTCTCCTGGGCGGGGTTGCAGCAGGCGTACACGGCCGTGGACGCGTTCCTGTGGGGAGGACAGCCTGGTGGCGGCTCTGGACCAGAAGCCTGGCACGCAGAGGTTGCGCTGCCCCTGCAGGGCCTGGGGTCCTCAGTGCCACCACCATCTTCCCGTCCCTGGGCTCACTGGGGCCCGTGATGGGCTGTCTGTGGTGGCTATAGCCCGGGCCTGAGGCTGCAATTCTCCAACAAGCAGGGTGTCCTTGTCACCCTGGACACCCCCAGACCCCAGACTCAGGCTGAGACTGCCCCCCAATGATGTCACAATGGCAGGTCCCAGGAGGGTCTATGCTCTCAACACAGGGAAGCTGATGAACTGGGCAGCAAGGGACATTAGAGTGGGTGTGGCGTGACACACCGGAGCCCAGCACACAGAGGCCGAAGGGAGGGGAAACTGCACCAAGCAGTAGACCTGGCGACCACTTACCTGTGTCAACCAGCTGTCCTAGACCTCGAAGGAGGGGTGTCAGGGACCAAGAGCCCAGCTCCCTCTGTCCCCTACCCAGGGAGGAGGATGTCCCCCTCCGCTTCTGCCAGGGCTGGAAGGGCCCAGCTGGCCTTGGGGTTGTGACCTCCAGCAGCACAAGCAGCACCAGCTCGGATCTGAGTCACACGCTGGGTGCTAACCCCAGCTCTACTTCTGCCCAGCCACAGGCCAGCCTGAGTTCTCGCTCCTTCAGTTCATAATGGACAGGACCACGGGGCGTCCCCCCATTGAGGGTGCTTTTAAGTATGTGTGAGAGTTTGTTTTTTTGCGGTACTGGGGTTTGAACTCAGGGCCTACACCTTGAGCCATTCCACCAGTCCTTTTTTGTGATGGGTTGATCTTGCGAACTATCTGTCCGGGCTGGCTTTGAACCTTGATCCTCCTGATCTCTGCCTCCTGAGCAGCTGGGATTACAGGCGTGCACCACTTTGCCCAGATCATGTAACTTTATTAACTCGCGGTGAGGGTTAAGATGTAGCAGCTGTGCCTCCATTACTGCAGAACTAACCTCAGGGGTCTGCACCCCAACATTAAGCCTCCTTGGCTCCAGGGGAGGTGAAGTGCCACAGCCATGCAGTGGCTGGTGGAGCAAATGTCCCTTGGTGTCACCTCTCACAGAACAGCCTCCCAACACACCCAGGTCCCAAGCCGGTGACTTCAGATGTAAATCACCCAAGTCACAGCCACACGCAGCACACACCAGGACGGTGCCAGGCAGCACAAAGTGGGCAGGTGGCGGCGTGAGGACGGGAATGTAAGCAAGACGCACTGAGCGCGTGTGCAGAGGTCGCGCGCATCCCGGTGTACACCTTCCACGTGGTAACCACTGAGAAAAGCCAAGCGGAAACCAGCGCGGTGCACAACCGGCTGAAATGGAAAAATCAGAACACGAGACCCAAGAACCAACCGCAGAGCACCTGAGGCAACCTGGAAGTGCTCCCTTCCCGGGGCATGGTGGGGACAGGAGGAACACGAGTCACTTCATGGACTTCTGACCACTCCGAGTTTGTTGTCAGGAGCTTTGTTTTTTAAAAAATGAGAAACTCAGCAAGGTCATCTCACCGTGATTTCTGACAAGGAGACAGCGTCTGACCTCAGGAATGGGCGCAGCTGTGACAGTGAGGACCCCGGGTTCTGTCACCGGGTCTGAGGGAGGACAGTGGACAGTGGGTGGCAGTGGGGCACGGCTGGGGAGGCTCACCTGATGGTCACCTCGTAGAGCGAGGGCAGCCGGGCAAAGTCGGAATGCATTAGGCTGACAGTCTGCAGGAAGCGGCGATCCTGGGGGTCGGCCACCTGCGGCAGGTTTGCTTCCAGAGGCAAAGACACAGGCCATGAGCCGCAGACCCCTCCCCGCCCTTCCCTCTCTAAGCCCTAAGTCACAGGACAGGGGTGGCAAATGACCGTGGATAGCGTACGGATGCCCAGCTGGGGACAGAAACAAGCCCAGCACTGGGTCCAAACCAACACCGCCTGTCCCTGCCCCTCAAGTCAAACCCAGCTCTGCACGGGGACCTCAGTTCTGGGGCAGACCTTACCACAGCCACCTGAGCACATGTGAGTTTCTCTCCAACATTGAGGAAACACAGAAACACCAAGGGGCAAAGAAACGTATGCAGTGACCCAGCCACAAGAAAGGCTGGGCTCCGGGGAGTAGAGCCAGCACAGCAGGGCCAAGCTGTCCCCTCCCCCTGGAAGACACGTGTGGCCCAGCCCTGCCCCGTCCTGGCTCCTTACCCGTCAGCAGGCTCTGAACACGGTCATAATGTGTGAAGTTGTAGGCGTTGCTGGGGGGACCGGCCTCGTCAACGGGCAGTGTCTCCTTCAGGTGGACTTCCAGCCCATTAAGGGACGCCAGGCTGCTGTGGTACTGCAGAACGGCAGGGGCAGGTCACGGGCTGACCGTGGCAGGCCTCAGAGGCCTTCAGTCTCACCATGGACTTAGTTCAATGTCAAAGCACCCAGAGAACAGCGCAGTGGGTGCTGATGCAGCAAACAGATGTGGGCAACGAGCCTGCCTGTTTGGGGACGGGCTGGCTCGCACGCTTGGGTTCTGAGGCTTTTAGTTAAGGATTACGTTGTAGGAAAATAAGAAGCAGAGAGAAGCAGAGAAATCCATTTAAAAAGACAAAAGCAAAATGCACACCACCTCATCCAGGAACGGCCATATCACACCGTGCCCACCTAACCGGGGTCCCAGGGCTGAGGCCTGTCCCCTGTTCCTCCACTGAGCCCAGAGAACGTCACCAGCTAACCTCTCTCTGGGGCACTGAGAACGGTGCCATTCCTGGAAAGACTGAGAAGTGCCGCCCAATGGCACCAGGTGTTCTGATTGGAGTTCAGAGAGGACACTCACTGATGGCGGCCAGCAGTGGGAGAGGCCCATAGTGCAGGGACACAGCTGAAGCCACAGGTGGGCCACCCTGTGCACCTCTTGTAAGGTCGGGACCGTGCCACGAACCACAGTGGAAAGTGTCCTAACCTTACAACACAGCCCACGCCACTTTCACCGTCCTTAAATTCTCCAGAACCTCTCCTCGGGCTGCGTGCGATGGCTTGAGTGAGGACCTGAGCCAGGCTGTCCTCATCAGCCTCCTGCAGCCATGCGGCCCCCGCCCCCTGCACGGAATGTCACACTGGGCTTCGCTTCACCAGATGCCCAGCGCAGGTCACCTGATTCTCTGAGCTCCATTTCTGCCTTCATCTCCCCGACTACGGGGTGGGCCGTGTGAATGAAGGACGGAGCTCAGCAATCCAGAGCCGAGAAGGGAATGTGGCCTTGTTAGGGCCGCAGCCTCCCTCCGCGGGCATCCCCACGGAAGCGGAAGCGCAGAGCTGCCAGCAGTGGCTCTGAGGCGTAAGGAAGTGGTTCCTCCAGGTCGGGCACTGGGTTTAGTTGGTTTTCAGTTTGAATGTCTCAGCAATAACATTTATTTTTTCACAGAGGGTCTCACGACATAGCTCAGGCTGGCGTCAATCCTCCTGCCTCAGCCTGCAGAGTGCTGGGATTACAGCTGTGCGCTGCCAGACACATCTCAGAAACAGCACTTATAGCCCGTCAGTCTCACGTGTACCTCCCGCTGGCCTCTGCATCTCCATGCCCGGCACAGGGTGACGGTGGACACCTGACTGAGCACAGCCGGGCCAGGTGCTGTCGCCCCCGAGCTGTGGGCTGCAGCTGAGGGTGCAGGTTAAATAGGAGACCTGCGCTCAGGGACAAGTACACACTCGTGCTCAGTCCTGCGGTGGCCCAGCCAATACTGAGTGTGACGGTGGTCACCAGCCTCCTATCTGGATGGATGTCTGCGCACGCGTGGATACATGTGACCATGATCACATACTGTGAAGTGACCCCCAGCCACTGGAATCTTCAAGACCTCGGGAACCTGCTAACCTGTCCACCCCAGCTGGTGTCCGGAGGAAGGGACACTGGAACATAGAGCCAGGCTGACACCTGCTCTCCCTGTGGCCACTGAGCTGCCTCCAGACTCTCCTAAAGACTAAATCGTTGGTCATAGTGCCATCAGTGACAACCAAGTCCTTTACTGGCCAGGGGGGTGGGGTGAGCAGGGGCCAGGGCTCAATCCTGCCCACTGCCTGTCCCTGCACAGCTGGGGACTCAAGAACTGTTTTTATAGAGCGGGAGGAACCACATGAATCAAGCTGTGACGTGAGAAAGTGGCATGAAGTCCCCACGTCCACACTCATGAGACTTCAATCACTTGTTCCCGTGGCATCTGGGGCCGGCCAGCTGAGAGGCTGAAAACACCACCTTTGGGTCCTCAGGCCCCAGCTCAGAACCTGACACAGGACCAAGTCCTCCAAACAGCCCTGGAGACGGAGCTGGGCTGTGTCCTCGATCCTCCGCCTTCCAGTCCACACCACACCCCAGGCCTGAACGGCAGAGCCCACCGCGGCATATGGGGTCATACACCCCCTGGGACACCCACCTCCACTGCTGGGGCTGGGCCAGGGAGCCCATGCCCTCGCCCAAAGGCCTAGCATCGTCTGCCGCCCACAGCCGCTCCCTTTCCAAGGCAGCAATGAAGACCAGAGTCCCCGGCTTCTTGGAGGTCAGTGACCACATTGGCCCAGAGCCACAGCAGTGGCTCCCTGCTGCTCCCCTGAACCCAGCTGACCAACCCTGCTGGCTGCTCACTGTCCCCAATCCAGAGAGTTCCAAGCCAGTTCACCAGAAGACAAGCGGGCAAACCAGCCCGGGCGCAGGACAGCACGCAGCAGTCAGCCACCCTCCCACAGTGTGCTTTTGCTGTCCAGGACCTGGCCTGCAGAACGGCCTCACATGTCTGGGACCAACACACACAAATGCGACCCTCCCAAGTGCTGGACTCTGGGAGACCAGCAAGTACCTCTACATCTGCAGGGCGACCAGCTTGTCTAGTAACGTACCCTCCTGTTTCCTGACCCTGGCCAGCACCCAACCTGACTTCACATGCAAGCTCCTGAAGGCTGTTGCAGAAACACAACAGGCAGCACCCAGGCGAGCTGCGGAGGCAGGGCGGGGCAGGTGGCTCCTTCCCCATCAGGGGCTCTGGGACAGCCCTCACCTGGACTCCTCTCTCCCCAGCTCTGCTTTCTTACTGGGAGGACTGATGTACAGCAGGACTTAAGAGTGGCCTGTGCCATTTGGCTCTGGGGGGTGGGGGTGAGGCGGGGGACAGGGAAAGAGGTGCTCTATTCACACCCTATTTCCACGCTTGGCAGGGCAGGCCATGAACGCTGACACCTGGAGGTGAGCCTGGGCTGCAGCCAGAACCCCCTCACTGCCACAGCTGGCGTGGGTACAGTCACCCCAGCTAGGGTGGATGAGGACGTGGGAACATGCAGGGCTCAGGGCACCTGCAAAGGGGACAGATAAGCCAGCCAGCTCCAGAGGGAGGTCCCCTGCACCCGTGGCTCAGCGCAAGCCCCACGTGCTGGTGACCCACCCAGCCGGGAGTGACGTGGACTTAGGATTAAACACAGCAAGCCCTGGGCGCCACCTGCCCAGCGACAGCAGCAGCTGCTGTTCTCCTGCCAGGCTCCTCGTTACCATGGCAACACCATCACCAGCGTGGGTCAGATCCTGGAAGAGTCAGTCTCTGCTCTGAGCGGAGAAGGTGCTGGAACGGTTCAGGAGCCGTCCAGAGCCAGTCAGGGCTGCAGGAGTCCCAGGCCTTCTAGGGACCACCTTCAGGCCCACCATGTGACGCTGGGGTATGGACAGAAACACAGGTTTCTGGAACCCCCAGCCCAGGCCTGGGCTGTGACACACCACAGAGCAGACTCCAGCAATATGGATCCTCCAGCTAACTGATGCCTCTGCAGTGTGACCTCGTTGTGTCTGGACGGAAGGCCCAGTGCCACCTGTACTACTGATGAGGAGGCAGAGGTCAGAGGAGCAGGTGCTATGGACGGACCACAGCCGCAGCTGGACAGCAGCAGAGCCAGGAGTGCGCCCAGCCCTGCCCCCTCCCAAGACACGTCCAGGACTACAGGAGGCCGGTGTCACTGTGCTGGTACACGAATCGCCCTCACTCCCCCTTCAAAACCCACTGCACAAACACAGAGGTTCTGTCCCGGCCACAGCAAAGGCCACATTTCTGGGAGGCAGGAGACACCACAGAGGGGCCAAGGGACACTCACCACTTCCTGGATGGTTTCACTGTCTCCCAGCAGTGGCTCCTCGGCCAGCAGGGACAGCACCAGCCCCTTAACACTGTGCGTGTACAGCTTCATGCGCACGAGGCCCACGCAGGGCCCTGCTGGGCTCAGCATGGAGTCGCTGCTGTCTGCGGAGGGGCCGTGGTCCTGCGAGCCTGGCCAGTCGGAGCCACACGTGCAGTTTGGAGACACGTGGTTCTCAGGATCCCCGGTGGCACGCTGCTCAGCACCGTGACGTGCCCCAGAACACAGGCCTCCCCTCTGCCCTGGGGCCAAGCGAGGCAGCGCCTTCAGGTTGCTGGCCATTCTGGGGAGCGGGGCTGTGCTGCGGGCACTGGGGAGGTCTGCGTGGTGCCCTAGGGCTCCACTCTGGGTGAGTCTCTTGGGACGGGAGGAGGAGAGGTGGCTGCTGGTGGCCGTGTCCTCGAGTGACACACTGCTGGTGGCCGTGTCTGTGGGCAGTGCAGGTGGTGGGTTGCTGGAAGCTGTATCCTCGCGTGGCACAGGTGCCTGGCTGCTGTTGGCACTGACAGATTCCTTGCAGCAAGCACCTCTGCCACCTGGGCCACATGAAGGTGGGAAGGGACAATGGTCCAGCGGCGCTTCTGGAATGTGCACTTCTGACAAGTCCAGCTCTCCCTGGGTAGAGCCTGTCTCCCACTGCAGAGGGCTGCTGAGGCCAGGACCAAGGCCCCAGGCAGTCCTGTGTAGTCCCATGGGCCCAGCGTCCAGCTCTCGGTCAGTCAGGCATCCGTTCTTCCCCTTGCCCTGCGGCCATGCTCTCTCAAGGAACGTGGACTCTGGTGTGGTGGCCAATGTCCGAGTCGTGGATGCCACAAGCCTGAGGGCATTTTCTCTTGGGGCAACGTCGTCCTGGAGTCCAGCTGGAGACACGGGAGAGCTGGCAAACAGGAGGAAGGAGTAGGTCAGCTGAGTGCGTGACAGCCCAGGACAGGCACCCCCCATGGGGGAAGACTAGAGCGTGCAGGTGTCAGTGACAAGTGGGTACCCAAGGCCACAGAGTCTAAGATGCCACTGTGTCAATCACAGGAATAAAGGGCTGCATGTGTGGCCCTGGCGAGGCCAGGCTCATGTAGAAATGGCTGAGCCCGAGTAAGTCTCTGCAGCTGGAGAGTTGTCGGGCTCTGCCATCCAGGTGCTGCCTGTGCACTGTGACTCGGGAACACATCATGAGGGGCCCATGGAGGAGGTGGCACGGGCTCGTCTGATGCCCGAGGCTCTGGCAGAAATGGGCCGATGATGGAGTGTGGGTCAGGAAACCCATTCTTGGCTCCCTGTAGCAGGGAGGAGAAGGGGCTCAGGGAGACAGAAGGACCAGGCCATGTGTCCACAAGCCACGTGATGGAGCCCCCAGGTGTGGCTCACCTAGTCACACGCTGCACCGGGAGCTCACGGAGGCTCATGGCCTCCTCTTCCGTCAAGAAAACAGGAATGATCTGGACATTTTGGGGAAGCACCTCTCCTGGAACGGCAAAGCAACATGGGGCAGGCTCACCCTTAGCGGCGGGACAGAGGGTGGTGGCTGTTCTTGGGGTGATGCAGGCACCCCACACTGGCTCAGGGGCAATGCTGGGAACACGTGGGTCCCTCAGCCCAGGGTCTGTGGACAGCTCTGGAGAGGGGACGTGCAACGGCACTGAGTAAGAACCCAGACCTAAGCTAGAAGGATCCGCCCTCCTGGAGACCCCGACAGTCACTGTTTTCCCTCCCCTGTCCCCTCAGGGGGCCCTGGAACTGGTCAGTGCAGTCTTGCAGTTTTGCAGCCTTGGCTCTGGGGATCTGGAAGGGGTGCCCAACACCTCCAGTGTGACACCTGGGTTCCAATGGGGCTGTGCTTGGGGCTCTCCTGGACCCATCTCCCTAACTGCACATGGGGAGAAGCTGGTCTTCTGTGGCTTGTGTCCCCACAGGTGGCGTCACAGAAAGCTGTCCCCAGACGCCCTACTACTCACCCGTCTCCTGCAGGGCGGCCCCTCCTGCAAGCAGGCCCTGAAAGCAAACACACACAAGGTTGGCACCAGGCACCCCATCATCCCCATCCATCAGGAATGCACAGTGCCATCTGTTCCCAGGGAGCTGTCCCAAACTGGTGCCAAGAGCCTGGCAGATGGAGCAGAAGCTCGGGGCTGGGAGGGGCAGTGCCGCACAGCGCACGCCTGCCCTGAGCTCTGGTTTTCCTGTCACTCTGGGACTCCGTTCACTTCGCCTTTGGGAGCTGGCATTCTGGGACACAGCCACGCCAGCCCCAGCTCACACGATTCACAGGAGGCCCTCTGACCCTCAAGGCAAGACTGGCCCCAACATGGTGCTGGGCCAGATCTTTCAGTTCTGGCTCTGGATCAAGGCCAGAAGCTTACTGAGTGTCTCAAGAAAAAAGCTTTGCCTTAACCAGAGCAGTCTGAATACCAAGAACACAAACTCATCAGCCAAAACGGCTTCACGGCACCGAAACCACGTGGCTCTTCCGGTAACTTTAAAACCTGGAGCTCCAGGTTGCTAAACTCACGGCAGCGTGCTCTAAACAACATCCCTTAGAAGTCACACTTAAGCAATCCCTTATCGCCAAGTTAAAGACGTAATGGTATTTCCCCTTAAATCTTTGTTTTATACTTTTGAAGCATTCCATAAACTTCAATTTTTCCACTTAAAACAGTAATATGCAACGGCAGTCTTTAAAATCTCTTTAGCTATTTTAAAACATGTTTTTCTTTGTGGCAACACTGGGACTTGAACTCAGGACCTAGTGCTTGCTAGGCCAACCCAGCCCCTTATGCACTGGTTATTTTTGAGGTGGGGTCTCACTTTGAGTCCAGGCTGGCCTGGACTGTGCTCCTCCTATTTGTGGTTTCCTAGGATGACAGGCGTGCACCACTGTGCATAGCCATTGGTTAAGATGGGGTCTCATGAACTATCTGCCTGGGCTGGCTCTGTACCATGATCCTCCCAACCTCCAACGGCCAAGTACTTAGGATTACAGGCCTGAGGAACCGCGCCCAGTGGTTTTTACTTTTGGATGGCGCTGGGTAAGTGCGTGCTTATCACTGCGTCACATGCCTAGCCCTTCTCTGGCCATTCTGAAGGCCAGCCTTTGATGGTGTCTGCAGCACATGGGGTCAGCAGTTAGCAAGCTGCTTCTGGAAAGAGCAAGGTGTGACACACTGTCAGCGTCTTGAGTCCGTCCTAGGCCCTGCTGTAGCTCAGGGGCTGCAGGCTACAACAGAGTCTGCCCAAGGTCAAGGTTCACTGCTCTTCCTTTCACCAGCCGGGTGACACTTGTGGATGTAAATCTGTTCAGCAGTTGGTCTTTCTGCAGTGTGTACAGCTCATTCCAGAAAGGCTGCCCCCCACGCACACACATGTATACACATGTACACACAAACACACACATGTACACCCCCCCTCCAAGGGGGGCGAGGAGCCTGGACAGAGCCCTGTGCCTTAGGCCTGCTGACTTCCTAAGGCCCAAGAGGAAGCCACAAAAGTGACACACAGAGAAGGCAGGGCAAGAGGAGACTGAGGATCACAGTTGTGGTCGTCTCTGGGGCTCTGTGGGTGACACAGTTCTTGATGCTTACATATAAATTTTCTTCATCATCAACATGAAATACACACAAACAAGCATTTTAGAGGCACTACAGTTCTCCTGTGTCTTTCTAATGACATCCTTTCCAGCATGTCTCAAAAAACATCACATCTCAGGCCAGCATGGTGGCACACACCTGTAATCTCACCCTCTTGGGAAGTAGACAACAGGATTGTGGTCCAAGGCCAGAGCAGGAAAAAACTTAGGAAGACCCTATTTCAAAAGGGTGGCACGGCATGGTGGTGCACAGAATAATCCCAGCTCCATGGGAGCACAGGAAGTAGATCACCATCCAAGGCTGGCCCCAGGCAAGAGTATGAAACCCCGTCTGAAAATAAACTGACACAAAAAAGGCTGAAGGACGGCTCTAGCAAGCTTGAGGTCCTAAGTTCAAACCCTAGTACCATCAAGAAAACCCCACATGACGTCTTTTTGATGTAAACGCTATGCAGGCCAGAAGTCAAATGCTCCACGCTGGCTTGAAGCAGCAGCTAGCTGGGCCACCCCAAGGGAGGTGTGAGCTCCTTGCCTTGCCAGTGACTCCACTCTGAGGACCAGGCTGACAGACGAGGGTCCCAAAAAGACTCTGAACAAGTGTCCTGGATACTACCCCCGCCCCTCAGCACTGAGGATCAGTCTTGCCAGGCTTTACTGTACCTGGTTCTGAGGTGCGGGTCGCTGAAGCAGGACCTTGGCAGTGAGGGAGGGCGGGAGCTGCGTGCTCACAATCCTGGAGTCAGACAGGGAAGAGGAGGCCATTAAAAATGAACATGGGCTCTAAGGTCAGCAAGTGCCTCATGTCCCCTGCTGTGGGAGCTCAGGGACATGGCTGGTGGCAGCTTCAATTGGTAAAGCCCCAATGTCAGGCTGGTGGAGTGGCTCAAGCAGTAACGCCAGGTTTTTTTTCTCACTAAGAGAAAAAAAAAAGCCAACGTCTGCTACAATGTCTGTCACAACAGCAATCACATCGTCTGAATTCTGAGTGGCCTGTAAGCATTGTCACTATGGGAAGACAGCAAAGATGTTCAAAACACAAGGAAATCTCACTGTCCATCAGCCACAGACAAGCACAGCACAGCAGGGGTGCCTAATGCACGCACCCCTGCAAGCACCAGTGGCCAGCATGGTGGGTCAGGACACCTGCCCTGTGCTCATCAAGTCGAGGAACCAGAAGCCCCTGCTAGCAGACAGAAAAGTGAACAGAGCCAACGTGTGTGTCTAGTTCATGGCTGTGGATGGCTGAGGGCAAGGAGGGAGATGGGGCCACACGCTGCCATGTTTCTACTGTACACCTTATATGAACAATATGTTCACGTGTCAAATACAAAGAAATGCAAAGTAAGAAAGTGAAAACTGTGTCGGACATGCGCAGGGCCACCGTGATGAGGCTGAAGGGCAGAGGGACAACAGCCAGGACTTTACACCTCCTTCCTCAACAGCTCTAAGTTCCTGGGGGGGAAACTTAGGTCACACATCTTGCCCGAGGCTATAGGGCTGGAGGGGGCAAAGGCCCTGCCCAAGACCCTTCAGGGGCCTGGATGTCCTCAGCACAGTCTGAAGCCAGCAAGCCCTGGGCCTGACCTCGGCCCGCCAGGCAGCAAGAGTAAACACACCAGAAGAGAGGCCTGGAGAGGCCTCGAGAGCTATGGAGTGGCCTCAGGCCCTCAGCTCATGAACAGCCCTCCAAAGAGTGAAGAGGGCGGCCAAGAGCCAGCAAGGAGCTGGTGAGAGCAGCTATGCTGCTGTGCAGAGCTGAGATGCAGCGGGCACCCAGGATCCCTGGCCCAGCCCTTTTCTCACGCTGGCTGCTGTGGACCACAGTGGCTGCCCCACATGAGCATTGCGCTCCCTTTCCATCCCTGGCTCCACCCCTTCCCTCCCACAGCAACTTCCGATTCCCAGGTGTGGTCCAGGACAGTCAAGCCTCTGCCAAGCCAACCCACAGGCAGTGGCCAGCTCTGAGCCCCAGGCCCCCATGACCTGGACACCAGCCGGTCAGTGAAGCAGCAGGACAGGTGCAGGGGGAGACAGTGAGGCCGCGGTACTCACAGCCCCCTGTAGAAGATGCAGCCGGCCAGGACGTGAGGCGAGCGCTGGCACGTTTGCAGGATGAGGGCTGCCTTCAGCAAGAGCAGGGGCTCCACCTGTGCAGGACGACACACGCGCGATGAACAGATGGCATAGGGACCTCTGGAGCCTAGGCCACGGAACTAAGGCACTGCACTGCAGGATCCACGTCTTGCCCGGGGTCTCTACCTCTCCAATGCCAACGCCGATACCACAAAGCAGCAGATTCTTTGCAGAGGCCTCTGGAAGGTGCAGTGAGGGCCATTCCCAGGGGATAAGTTAAGTGGCCTAGGACTGTCAGCACTGAGACCGGCTGGCAGCAGGAGAGAGAGCGCAGGCCCCAGGGCTGGGGAGCCCACCACCCACCCTCTGCAACACGGACCCCAGGACACAGCCGGCTGGACCAGCACCTGGCTAGGCCCACAGCACTGCACGTCTCCATGTCTGTGAAGGCCACTGTCCACCAGTCCCTGAAGCTACAAGAAGCCTCTGGGCCTGGTCAGGATGCCCAGCGATGCCCACAGCCTACTGCCTAGTGGCCACCAGTAGTGCGTCCAGTGAGCTGTCAGCTCTCTGTGTGTGGAGCCGAGCTCTGCAGCAGCTGCCACGTGTGGAAGTGACACTTGTTCTCTCATGGCTGGACTGTGTCCAGTCCCAGTCAGCTCTCGTAAGGACAACATCACAAAGCCCTCCCGACATGAGCAGGACAACCCTCCATGTCAGGGTCCCAGCACCACTCCCGTTACGGAGCTATTCACCACAGCAGCAAGCCAGGGCAGCGCACGTGGGACATGCAGACCTGGGCGGCTTGTCACTAAAGCCACTTGTCAACCAGAGGCAGCAAACTTGTTTGCAAATCAAGCACGGGCATGAGTGACGCTAATTACTAAGCCAGGAACTACTGGGGGAGGGGCCCTCAGACTCCTGGGTCGGCCTCTGGAGGCCTGGCCAAACACTGGGCGTCCATCAAAGTGCTGCTGGGAGGCCAGTCTCACCGCCGCCTCAACCCTACTCCCCCTAGGGGACACAGCAGCTCCAGGGCTGCGTCCCACTGCCCTGCCCAGGAAGCGACATGTCCACATCGCTCTGTGGACGGAGCTCAGTGAAGGAACAGCTTTTGCTTTGCTGGCTCGGCACTCAGGCCTCACAGCACAGCGGCCATGCAACCTCGCTCCACCCTTCCTGCTCAGTTTTCTCCCATTTTCGCCTGGCCACCCTGGGCCTCCACAGCCCTGCTTACGTCTCCCACAACCCCATGCCCATCTGAGACCCCACCTAAGATGGGATCTTGCTAACTTTTTTGCCTGGGCTGGCCTCAAACCATGATTCTCCCACTCTTCACCTCTTGAGTAGCTGGGATTATAGACATAAGCCACAGCACCTGGCTGAAGGAAGAGGTTTATTTATTTATTTTTTTTGGTAGCACTGGGGTTTGAACTCAGGGCTTCATGCTTGCTAGGCAGACGCTCTACCACTTGAGCCACTACACCTGCTCTTTTTTGTGTTGGGTATTTTTGAGATTGAGTCTTGAGAACTATTTGCTAGGTGCTGGCTTCAAACATCGATCTCCCAATCTCCACTTCTTGAGTAGCTGATATTACAAGCATGAGCCCCTGCACCTGGTTGAAGAAGGAGTTTTAAGTGTGCAGAAGGCCTGTTCCTAGGCAGGAAGTGAGCAGCAGTGGATGTTACCTTCGTCCGGTCCAGGTTCCAGAGGGCATTGAATATCTTATGCAGCTCAGTGGTGTTTTTCAGGATCAGCTCAATGAAGGTGTCCCATTGGCCTGCCAGTGCTTCCTGTGAATGGCTCTGAAAAGGAAAAGGTGAGGTCAACACAAGAGATCTGGGACAGAAGCCAGCCGGAGAGGGTCTGTCCTCCTCCCTGCACTGCTGGGCCAGGCTCCCACCTGAGCCTCGCTTGTCACAGCAGGGCGCCTGCTGGGGAGAGATGGCAGGCAGACCCGCTCTGTCCTGACCACGGGGGCGTGGGCAGGGCATCTGAGTGAGGCTCCGGGCCCTCCACCTTCTCCTTGACACCATGCACTGTGCAGGGTGACTGGCCCGAGGGAGGCCATGCCCCAAGTTGCCGGCTTTGCTAATAGCTCCTACCTTGTAAGCCAGGGACACGGGGCCAGTGTAGAAATGGAAGAAGCCAATGAGCTGGTCCAGAAGCCGCCTGCAGCTGACGTCGGGCAGCTCCACAGCACAGCCCAGTGCCTAGAGACAAGAAGGAAAGCGGGAAGATTGGGCTCCCTTTTCCCAGGCCACAGCCAGAATCCTGGCTTCCGTCACCAGACGCCATGGTGCCAGCACCTAGCAAATAGTTCTCAAGACTCAATCTCAAAAATACCCAACACAAAAAAGAGCGGGTGTAGTGGCTCAAGTGGTAGAGCGTCTGCCTAGCAAGCATGAAGCCCTGAGTTCAAACCCCAGTGCTACCAAAAAAAATAAATAAATAAACCTCTTCCTTCAGCCAGGTGCTGTGGCTTATGTCTATAATCCCAGTGTAAACCCACCTTCTACATGGCAACCGCGCTGGCGTAAAGAGAAAAGCCCTGTCTGTCCCTCTGTCCACACACCCTAACTGCCCACTGGCCTGCCGGGCGAGGGGTTGGCCTGCAGCCACAGGGCCCGCTCCAAGCTCCACTAATGCTGACTATGGCCAATGCTGGCCTCTTCTGCACTTGACCCTGGGGTTCACTGCCAGAATGTACGGGCACAAACCATCCTGGGAGCTTCAAGTCCTCTCAGCCAGAGAACCCCCAGGTGCCAAGCGCATGGTCCATCTCTGTGGAAGCAGGTGCTGGCCAGTGATTAAAGAACCTGCAGAAAGCTCATGCTCCTAGACCCATGAATTCTACCACTAGGGATCCACCCTGAGGGAACGTGGAAAACCAGCACAGCAGAGCCTCCCCGCTGAGGCTGGGCTCACTGCCGTCATGGAGACCCAAGAGCATCACAGAGAGCTGAGAGCCAGGGGTGCAGGAAGTGCTCGCTCTGCCCCAGCTGCCCCAGCCCTTGGCCGCCTTTTGTTTGGAAACTGAGGCGCACAGGATGGGAAACACCCAGGGCTATTCTGAGATGCTGAGGGCTTGGATCACCTGGCTTGGACACTTACTACTTACTGGGTACTACGTGCTACACAATCAGGTCAGAGGGGTCCTCACACAGAATCTTCACACATGTGAAATGGCCATGGGACCAACGAAAGCCAAGGGAAGAAATTCAAAGGGACACGGGCGTCTAACGACAGCATTGACCTGTACGTCCAGGTGAACAAATGATCCTGACCTCTTCTCACACCACACAAATACATTACAGACCTAAGTCTCAAAACAAAGGCTACCAAACTTCTGTAGAAAAAATAGAGACCCAAACAGTAGGCAACAGTTTCTTAGGATAATGAAAGTGATAGCCATAAAAAGTACCACCGATAAATCAATTTCACTAAAATTAAAAATGTCTGCTCATCAAAGAAAATTGATACGAATGGTACAAAGAGCCAGAAAATATTTTTGAAATACGTATCTCGCAAAAACCTGGTCCTTAAGATTTAGAAAGAACCACAACCCAAGGCTAAGCACAGCAGTGCCCACCTGTGATCCAAGCTATGAGCGAGGCAGATTGGGAAGGATCACAGTTTGAGGGTAGCCCTGGCAAAAAATTTAGTGACCACTCATCTCAAACACAAGCCTGCAATCCAAGCTTCCTGGTAAGTGGTGATAGGATCAAGATCCAAGGCCACCCAGGGCAGAAGTGACACCTCACCTGGAAAATGAAGCCAACGGGCTGGGGACTGGCTCAGGTGGCAGAGCATCTGCCTAGCAAGTCTGAGGCCCTGAGTGCAAACTCCAGTGCCACCAAGAAAAAAAAGAAAAAAGAATGAACTGTAGAGAAAGAACTGAGGAAGTATGGAGGATTCAGGGAAATACTGCTCCCTTTCTCAAATCGTGATGGGGATTTGTTGTGGCACAGGTACCATTTGTCCAAATGCATCAAATGGTAAAGTCAAGATGTGTATTTCATCATACGTGAATTTCACCCCCAAAAAAAAGCAGGGCATGCAGACAGGGAGCTCTGCTCAGTGACATGCACGTGAAGTTCCTGGGGTGGGGAGAGTATCCTAATGCACTCAGCTTGCTAGAAAACCTCAGCTGTGTGCGCTCAGCTGTAATCCCAGCACTGGGAAGGCTGAGGCAAGGAGGATTGAGGACATGAGACCAGGCGGGCTGCACAGTGAGTCCCAGGACAGCCTGGGTCACACAGGAAGACTGTCTCAAGCCAGGTGCTGGTGGCTCACACCTGTAATCGTAGCTACTCAGGAGTCAGAGATCAGGAAGACCGGGGTTCAAAGCCAGCCTGAGAAAACAGTTCACAAGACCCTATCTCAAAAAGCCCTTCACAAAAAAGGACTGGTGGAGTGGCTCAAGGTGGAGGGCCTGAGTTCAAACCCCAGAACCACACACACACACACACACACACACACACACACACACACACACACCCCCATCTCAAAAACATCCATACGTAAACCTCTAAATAGAATGAAAAATAAAAGGCTGACAGAAAGACAGGTGAGAAAAAGCCCACAATCAGCCGTTGGCTGTAGTAGAGCCCGAGTGCCACTCCCTGGAAGGTCCTTGCAAGTGCTGCGTGGGTCAGGACATGTTCCCGGCACAACAGAGCCAAACACGCCATCTCACTGTGGCACCCGTCACCTCAGAAGCCTCAAAGCGAGCACAGGCTCGGGAAACCAGCAGTGTAGACTGTAGGCACTACCAGGGGTGAGAGAATGGTTTTGCCTTACTTTTATTTATTTCATTTCATTTTTGACAGCACTGGGGTCTGAGCTCAGACCTCACGCTTGCTAGGCAGGTGCTCTAGCACTTAAGCCACTCCTCCAGCTCAACCTTTCTAAATTTTCATAGGTTCTTTGAAACCTAATGCAATCGCATCACTGACAGAGAAGCTCTGATCACTCTGTAGGGACAGCACAGAAGGACGGACACAAGACTCAGTTGACCCACAGGGCACACCGAGCTTCTGCAGCGCAGCCTGTCCTGAACGACACGCAGACATTGGCCGCCGTGGAGAGGCCAGCATGCAGCTCAGTGCAAAGCCTGTGTTCAGAACGCTCAGGCCCAGGGTAGGGTCCAGCCCGAGCTCCAAACAAGAAATACAAAACCAAGCTGTGGGAGGGCAGGCGAATGTGCAGGGACTGTGACAGAAGTGAGGACGATGACAGCACGGGGAGGGCAGGGGGAGCCACAGGGCCTCCTCATACCCTCACCGATTCTTACCCAGAGGTAGTCTCCGTGAAGCTTGATGGCAAACTTGAGCTTCCGCAGACGGACGAGTGTGGGGGGAGCACCAGAGATGTCAGAGACGCAGCGCACGACGCCGGCGATCTGCCCACAGAGCAGCTCCTGCTGGTCCAGCAGCGTCTGTGGAAGGAAGGGACACCAGACACGAGGCTGAAATTCTACAAGTCCTGGATCGCTCTTAAACTGAAGCCCGCAGGCCAGACCCAATTGGCTACCTGTTATGTGGCTCATGAGCCAGAATCGGTTTTTGTATTTTTTAAGGGTTATAAAAACAAAAAGAAAACAGCAGAGCCCTTGGGTGGCATTTCCGGTCACATTTCCGGTCAGGCCCTCACCAAGTGTGCTGGGGTGACTGATCTGTTAGGGTCCGCAGTGAACACAGAGGAGGTGTCTGCGTACACTAGGATTGAGGGCGCACGCCAGGGCAGCTGCACGCGTGTCTCAGTCCAACCCAAACCCTGTGGGGGGGGGCCCAACTGCCCACGCCCTGTGTCATCACGTGAGCAGCAGACAGCATCTCCTGACAATCTGAGCCTCACTGAACCACTGGGACAGCCACACGTGTGACACCAAACAGTGCACTCCACCTAGAGGGAGGCCCAGCCTAGAGAATGGGACCCTGACCTAGTCACGCATGGTGATGCCACTGTGAGGAAGTGGCCAGCCAAAGCCAGTGCAAGGGGACATTCTAACACTGACAAATGGCCTGGGGTAGAATAAAGGATGTGGGGATGGGTGAGGACCGTTGTGAGGGAGGTGAGTACAAAATAATCAAATAGAATGCATGTACGCTGTTTTCATCCTGATGAGGAAAGACAGAGGAGGGATGGGAAGAAGAGAGGGAGGGAGGGAGGGAGGGAGGAAGGAAGGACAGACTAAGGACCATCTAAGGTAACAGGGTGAAATTAGATATAGTCTGGATACCAGAGGAGGCTGAGGAACTACTGTTAGTAACGACTGTCACTTTCGTCACAGGAGAACTTTAAAATGATGCCCGTTTTTGGTTACAGATGTTACTTGATAGTGATGAGATGACACCACACCTAGAATTTGCTTCAGATTACTCCAGAAAATGAGTGGGGGAGGTGAGGTCATGTGACACTGGCCGAGCACAGGAAGTGTTGACACAGATGGTGCACGAGGGTTCACGGCACTTGTCTCCTCTGATTGTGTGAATAAAAGCTTTTTAGATTAAAAGCCTGGGGGAGACAAAAGTCACAATGGTAATGGAGAAGACAGAGGACTGAGCAGCCTGGGAATTTAAAACCAGGACAAGAGGCAACAGCAGACTCAGCAGAGAAAGCCGCTGATCTAACCCCGCAGTGTGAAAAGTCGTCCTCAGAGCAACAACAGGACGCCGTGTGGCTTACCTGCGAGGGATAAAAATAGCAGATGCCAGCTCTGGTTGGATCTCCTTCTCCCTTCACCTTGGAACCATCGTAAAGGAAGAAGTAATTCCACCTGGCAAGAGGGCAGAACAAAGCTGTGTTTCCTTCATCCAGGGACAACGGCATGTCACCTGCGGTTCCTGTTCTCCAGCCTGGCCCCAGGAAGATGTCTGAGCCTCCCGGGGACCAGGAGAAAGGACCAAGGAGCCACAGACAAAACTCATCCGCCAGTGCAGTAGCGGTGAACTAAGAATACACCTCCCCCAGCTGTCAGGAAAGACGGGTCACCCACAGTGACAGCTCTCGTGAAGCCCTCAGGCTTAACTGCATGGCCACATGGCCTGGTGGCCGTCTTTTAGGCTCTGATAACAAACACACTATCCCAAGTGTCAGCGTGGAGTCCTCGGAGCTCTGGGTCGCCCCGCAGGGAGTTCCACGCTTGCTTAAGACATTCTGGAGGGAGGCTGCGGGGAGCTCCGTGGTGTTTGCTGAGCAGTTTCCGGGTCTGGGGAGGGAGGTTCTTTTCTGTACTGGGGACTGAATACTGGGCCTGGCAGTTGCTGGGCAGACTTCGTAACACCTGAGCCGTGTCCCTAGTGTCACGGGTGGTCTCAAGGCAGAGCAGATCTGTGGCAGGGAGAACCTGGTTTGTCGCCATTGGTGGAGAACACTGACCTCCGACCGCCAAGCCTCACCTGCCCTAAGTGCCGCCAACGCTTGCTTCCTCCACCCTCCACCCCCTCGGTCAGGAGAGTCTTCTGCTCCATAATCCTCGTTTTCTCAAACGGGCTCTGTTACTGTGATTTGTTTTCTTAGACAGGGCCTGTGGAGCTGGGCTGGCCTCAGTCTCTCGATCCTCTGCCTCAGCCTTCTGAGTGCCGGCTTGTCGCCCGTCTTCCTAAAGACTTAGTCTACTCCGCAGCGCAGCCACAGTTACACCACACTTGTTTTCTGATTGCCTCCTGAAGACCCGGGTAAGGGCAGGTCTGTCCTACTTCTCAATCTTGAAAAGCACGTCCTTCGGGCAGCAGCGCAGAGGCGGCACTGCCACCTGTGCTCTTGGCAGGAGCTGTGGCCTCCACTGTCCACCCACTGCACCTTCCTCACGACAAGACAAGCCCCATTGGTCCCCAGCATGATCCACTTTCTCAGCTCTGGGGCCAGATCCCAAAGCCTCACTGGGGTTTTGCAGCCAGCCTAGGAGGCCCTGGCTGGCAACCCTCTCCCTCCCACGTCCTGAGGGAAGCACCCTGATCCTCCAGGCATGACTGGAATCCCCAGGTCACTTGGGGGCCACCATTCCGACCTTCACATGTATAATCGGCCACAAATGCTGCTGAGTCAGGTTAAGACAAGGCTTCTACTTCCACAGAATTATGAGAAAGTATGAACCCTTGTGGGTGAGCACAGAGCAGTTTCAGGCAGACATGTCGCAATACCCTTCAAAAGCCAGACTTCCTGTGAGGTAATTCTCCCCCGCCACCTCCCAGCCTCTCCATGGCCAAGGCCATACCCGGCTCTCAAGGTTAAAACGCAAGCCCTGTAGAGGGGTGGCATTCTGGAGAGAGAAGGCACACCATGCTGCTATGCTCCAAGAAAAATGGCATTTCCTTTTCTTAACAAATTCAAGACAAGCTGGCTGTGGATTTTATTTTCCTTGTTTTGCTGTTTGCTTTGTCTTGTTTTTTTTTTTTTTGAGAAAGGGTCTCACTACATAGCCCAGGCTGGCCTTGAACTCGGGACTCTCCTACCTCAGCCTCCTGAGTGCTGGGACTGCAAGCATGTGCCACACACCCAGCTCTGGCTGGGAATTTTCAATTCACACACAAAATCCGTCCAGGCTTGTGAAGTGGCCCGAATGCTAGACAACCTGCCCAGCAAGCGTGAGGATCCGAGTTCAAACCCCATTCTGGCCCCAACCACCCCCCGTCAAAATATTCATCAGCTCTGTGGGGAGAGCAGCAGACTGGGCCCTGATACTCACCATGAGGCTGACTTTGTCTCCGGGGAGGTGGAAGTGGCCATTTACCCTCCTGCTGGCCTCATTCTCCTCACTTGCGTCCCCGTTCCAGTTCCTCCCAGCTGTTTCTCTGTCTGGTGAGTCTAGGCGTGGTGACTCAGGTGTTTCTGTCACAACTGCCACTTGCTCACTTGTCACTCAATGTGAAAGTCCACTTCCCTTCCTGGCAGGCTCTCCAGCACCATGAACAGCTGCGCACCTCCCAGAACGCTGGGCGGGAATGAACTAAGCGAGCAAGTCTACTGGAGAAGTCAAACGCACTAGTGCGGACTCAAGACTTGAATTCAGCAAGGCTGTCCACACAATGACCTCCTCCAGCGCCTTTCCAGGAAAGCCCCACGGGACACACGCTGGGCGCGGACAGGGTTCTCATGGGATTTCTAAAGTGTCTACGTCAAAGCCGTCTGGAAGGTTCTTTCAAAAGTCTGTAGCTTGCAGTTCACACATCAGTGCCTTGGCTCTGAGATAAACCCAAGGAGCAGTTATTTCAGAGGCCCACAGAGCATGTGACCACGCCAGCCTTCCCCCAGGGTTAAACAACCGATATGGCTCAAAAGAGCTTTCCGTGGTTCCTCTGTAAGGGTGAAAACTGTCTCAAAGTGAAAAAGGGAGCAGCGACGTCAGAGGATGTCAACAGTTGTGGTGGACACACCACAGTTCTGGCGGAGGGTCAAATTCAATAACACGGGAAAGAACAGGGACCCCAGTGAACTGGCGGCTGGAGTCGTCATTAATGGCGCCCAAAGGACGGATGCGCCACCTTGAAGGCCCCAAAGTAAGGCGCACGGGCGGAGTCTCCAGAAGCAAACAGAACTTTTACCGCGCGGCCTTGGAACACACCAGGGGAAGGCAGGCCGGTGTCCCGGGGCGCTTGGAGCCTGGCTCTGATCCTGTCCCGGGGACTTCCCCGCAAGCACGGCCGGGCCGGCCAGGCGCAGCGGCTCCCTCCTGCAGTCCCCGTTCCTCCCGAGGGCGAGATCGGGAGGATGGCGGCCGGGCAGAAACTGCACACTCCGCCAGCGACGGGCGGGATGGCTCGAGAGGTGGAGCGCCTGCCCGCGTTCAAATCCCGGGGCCGCCAGCCCCTCGCCCCCAAGACATCGACCCACCGCGTCGGTGGCCTCTGGAGTCAGGTCCCGGATTTAGGGTTATCGTCCCAGGAACCCGCACCCACTGCTCCGGACGCCTCTGAAGCCACAAACGCGGTCTGGTCCTTCGCTGTGCGGCCTTGGAGGCGTCGGAACCGCGTTGATCGGTGGTCAACGTAAGGTCCTCGGCGTAAGGTCCTCGGCGACAGACGGTGCCAGCGCCGGGGCGTCTGCGGGAACGCAAGGAACCTCGGAGAGCCCAGCGTTCCTGGGCTCCAAGTGCCCCGCGGTCACGCGCCGTCGCGCGCGGCGCTGCGAGGGGGGGCTGGGGCGGCCTTGGGGTCGGACGTGACCGGAAGAGGGTGGCAAGTGACAGTCACCACCCAGGGGTCGAGCCCCGGGGTCAGGCGGGTCCCGCCCGCACCCCCAGCGGAGGCGCCAGGCGGAGGTCGGCAGGGGGCGGCGGGGCGGGAACTCGGCCCGGTACCTGCGCCCACGGCGGAGGCCCGAAGTCACGCGCCGCTCCGCCCCCTCAGCCCCGGCAGCCGGCGCGCGGCAGTGACGTCGCACACCACACGGCGGCGCCCGCCCGGCAGGCCTGGCAGGAAGCGGCCCCGCGGAGGAGGCGCGCGGCGGTGACGTAACGCGCGGCGCGCGGCGGTGACGTCAGACACCGATGGCGGCGGCCGCGCTGGACGCCTGGCAGGAGGCGGCTCCGCGGAGGAGGCGCGCTGCGGCGCGGAGGCCGAAGCGGAGGGCGGCGGCGGCGGCGGCGGCCCGCGGCCCAGAGGCGGAGCCCGAGGCGGACTTCGTGCTTCGTCGCCTCCGCGAGGCCGAGTGAGTGCGGCGCCGGTTCGCGCCTCGGCTTCCCCGCCCGGCTCCGCGGGTCCCCGTCCCGTCGGGTTTTGGGGGGTGGCGCGGTCCGCAGCCCCGTGGACGCGAGGTGACCGTGTCATGTCCTCCCACAGGCAGGACCTGCTGTCCTCCGATCTCTGGAGCTCGGCACGAGGTGGGTGCCACCTGCCCGGGGGGACGGGACGGGACGGGACGGGACGGGACCCTGCCCTCCTGCCAGAGCACAGCCTGCGTGCTGGGAGCCGCCTGTAACGTCAGAGCCAGCTGACGTCATTTTGTTTTTAGGAGGGAGGGGGGGAGAGGGAGAGGGGAGAGAGAGAGGGGAGAGAGAGTGAGAGGGGAGAGAGAGTGAGAGGGGAGAGAGAGTGAGAGGGGAGAGAGAGTGAGAGGGGAGAGAGAGTGAGAGGGGAGAGAGAGTGAGACGGGAGAGAGAGAGGGAGGGGGGAGAGAGGGGAGAGAGAGAGTGAGGGGAGAGAGTGAGAGGGAGGGGGGAGAGAGAGGGAAAGGGGGGAGAGAGGGAGAGAGGGAGGGGGGAGAAAGAGAGGGAGAGTGAGAGGGAGGGGGAGAGAGAGAGTGAGGAGGGAGAGAGGGAGGGAGAGAGGGAGGGGGGAGAAAGAGAGGGAGAGAGAGTGAGAGGGAGGGGGGAGAGAGAGAGGGAGAGAGTGAGAGAGAGAGGGAGGGGGGAGAGAGTGAGAGGGGAGAGTGAGAGGGAGGGGGGCGAGAGAGAGAGGGAGGGGAGAGGGAGAGAGTGAGAGGGGAGAGTGAGAGGGAGGGGGGAGAGAGAGAGTGAGAGGGGAGAGAGGGGGAGAGAGGGAGGGGGAGAGGGAGGGGGGAGAGAGAGGGGGGGACAGAGTGAGAGGGGAGAGAGAGAGAGAGTGAGAGGGAGGGGGGAGAGAGAGAGGGGAGAGAGGGAGAGGGGAGAGAGAGAAGGAAAAGTACACTCCCCAGGAAGGGGGCAGGTATGAGCCAGGTGGCTTAAGAGCAGCACCTGGAGCTCAGGAGCTCACGTAAGTTGCAGAAGGGTGTCACAAGCAAAGCCTGCTCGCTGTGGGACATTCTCTTGGGTTTGCGGCCCCCTTGGGCAGTGGGAGACCTCTCGGCCCACCCTTTTCCTGGCTGTGCAGCCCCGTGCTGGGGGACTGGCTCTCGGGGCTCTGGCTGAATCTGGGGGCTTGCTATTTCAGAAGCCATCTGCCATTGTGTCACAAAGCAGCTGCGACAGCTGGAGGCTCCCGTCGGGACCCTTCCAGAAGCTTTCGGCAGCCTGTATCTTGACTCACCACCAGCAGAGCCAGAGGGGGTCACTGGCTGCCACCCAGGAGGGGGTCTGGCCAGGGGCACCCACAGGATGCAGTGTGTGTGTTACGGCCTGGGGAACTTTGCCACCTGTGTCACAGCCCGCAGCCAGCTCGCCTTCCTGCTCCTCTTCCTGGAAGAGTGCCAGGTGGGTGTCCGGGTCCCTCCTTGTCCCCCCACCCTGGGCTTGGACACGTGCACTTGGCCGTGTGGGTGCAAGTGATGCTTTCTCTTTCTAGATTCCCAGAAGTCATTGCTGGGTCTATGACCCTCTGTTCAGCCAGCTCGAGACCAGTGTTCTGAGCACCCTCCATCTGGCCGTTCTGCGTGAGAATGAGGTGCGTGGTTCCAGGAAGGGTGCCAGGAGCCTTGTGACTATTGACAACGCTAAACAGGGCCAGGCCACAGGCCACCATTCAGTTCACGACTTTTCCAGGTGCCACTCTACTGGGGGAGGCCAAAGGAAATGAGTTATCCCTGCCTCAGAAGCACACGGTCACATCAAGGATGTGACCCACAGGCAATAAACCATGCGTGTGAGGAGCTGAGGCAGGACAGCCACGTTTGGGGACAGGAAAGGCCCCCAAGTCAGGGCTTGGACTGGAAGGTCACTGGGAACCGGGATGGTGGCACGTGCAGAGCTGGCTCTAGGGGACTTGGTGCATGGAGACTGTCACCAGTGCCGTCCCGTTCTCGCTGCCAGTGTCCCAAGAAGCCCTTTCACTAGTCCTGTGTTTGCGGGAAGCACGAGTCGTTTCTGGACACAGCGACACCGTGACCCCCTTTTGCACCAGATGATTACATGTCACACTGGCCTGACCAGCTATTCCACAGCAGAGCTGAGGCCTTTCCCACCTCTCAGCTCGTCATCTCTGTGCCCAGCCCGTCCCCTTCCCTGCCTCGCTGCCGTGGCCCTCACGGGCGCTCTGTGGTGCAGGAGGGGAAGCGCGGCGTGAGTGGAGAGTGCACTGTCTTCTACATGCCGCACTGTGGGACAGCCTTGTACAACAATCTGCTGTGGAGCAACTGGACGCCTGACGCCCTCTCCAGCATGCTGATCATCGGGAACAGCTTCGCGGGCCTCCAGGACAGGTGAGCTCACTGGGGTGTGTGTTCCCCGTTCTACCACTTGGCCCACTCCACACCCTGATTTGTCTCTGGACACTCACTGAGTTTAGGTCACCTCGCTTTCTTCCATCTTTATTTCCAGGTTGCCGACGAGGGTCCTGCAGGAGAGTTACCCCTACATTGCCAAGGTACAGCCAAGTGAGGGTGGGGGAGGAGAGGGAGGTCCCTGCTTCTCCTTCCCAAATGTCAGCCGCAGCAATGCTGCCACTGAGCGCTCCCTGGGCCTGTGTCCCCAGAGCTGTGACAGCCTGGTGCCTCTTAGCACTGCAGCCCTGGTTTTAGTTGAGTGCACAAAAACATACAAATGACAGTGGCCGATCAGCCAGAAGAACTGGGCGCTGTGACGCACGAGCCTTATGTGTGGACTTGTCCACTCAGGTCCTGGAGGCCTTGCACGAGCTGCCACTCCCTCAGACCCCGCGCTACTCAGACACCTTTAACGACACCTCCATCCACTGGTTCCCCAAAAAGAGGCTGGAGCGGCTCCCCAGGGACCTGTGGGCATTCAGGGAGGAGCCTGACTACCAAGGCTGTGAGGACCTTGAGATCATTAGGAAAGGGACAACAGATCCTCCCGCTGTGGACCTGAACGGGTGACGCCAGAGCAGGAGCTGCCAGCAGAACTGTAGTGGTGCAGCGACTCCTGTGAAGTAGGTCAGGTTGTAGAGAGGAGAACAGGGACACGCTCGTCGCGCTGGGTGTGCAGGAACTCAGTGTGGAACTGTCCTCGGTGGCTGGGCCACTGGCAGAGAGAGGCTCCTGGACAGAGGAGCCACTTGCAGAGGTGACAGGTTTCGGGTGCTGTTTATTCCCTGCAAGCCCACCTTGTGCGGCTGGCCTGCAGCCTACTTGGCCATGTCGATGAGGCTCTGCAGGGAGGTGGGCACCCAGGTCTTCTCGCCCTGCACGAACACCACCCCACGGTCGATGTAGACAACGATACGGCCGAAGGTGTACAGCTGCTTGCCCTCGTGCCGCTTCCCGATGACGGGCATGAAGACGATGTTGTGCTCCTCAGCCTTGGTCTCAATGAGGTCCTTGAAGCTCATGGGCACAGAGCTGGTGGCCACGCCAATGCCCCGCTGGGCCATGTTCTCGGCCTCCCGGCGCTCCTGCATGGCCTCGTACTGGAAGTCCTTCCTCCGCTCTGTGTGCGTGAGGTAGGCGATGTTCTCCCTCGCTCCTGGCTGCATGTAGGCACCTGAGGGACAGGGCGGCGGTGACCAGGGGCCAGGTGTGCCAGGGTGCCGGTGACTCTCGGGGCGGGGCAGGGGACAGGGTGGCACTGCCTCAAGGACAGCAGGCTCTACAGACCTCAGTGCCCTGGGGAGGTGAGACACCTGGCCAGCACCACTGGTTACAGCTGGATCTGCACACTCCCTGTCACCAGCTCTGACCATGGTCCCAGCCTAGGCGGCTGGTGGCCGCTTCTCTCCCTGAATTGTCTGGAGGTTTGCACGCCACGGTGCCTGAGATACATGGCTGCTTACAGGACGACAGGACCAGAAGTGCCCAGTGCCGAGGGTACAGGGCAGCAGCTCGGGGAACGTGAGGCCTGGGAGGGGACGCGGCACAGACGCACTGTTGCCTCATTAAACACAGCATACTGTGACGTCATCTGTGTGGTGTGTCTCTTCATGGGAGAGGGAGTGGGAAGAATGAACGCACACGTGGCTGGGTGGCCATGGTCAAGCTGGGCCTGAGCTTAGACACAGTCAGACAAGGTGTCATGCTGTGCTTTCACTGGCTGTGAGCGAGACAGAACAGCTCCCCTGGAACTGGCAGCTGTGAGCATGGAGGCTGAGCCGTGCCCTGCTTCTGACACGGCAGAGACTGCCGCCTACCCAGTGTCAGGTATGGACTCCATCCCCCTCCTGGGGCTGAGAGGTGAACAGCACTGGGTGTCACTGCCACCTGCCCCCAGCACACCCCAGGTGGCATGGCAGGAGGAGGGCCTGGAGTTAGACACAGCCCTGGTCAGCCTCCAAGCAGAAGCGCCCCTCCAGTCACGCTGGCCCTGGGCAGTCAACACAGCAGTGAGCGACAAAAGACTGATTCTGTCATTTACGTGTCCGGGACCTAGAACTCGGGGCTGGACCATCCCAAATGGGAATTGTACTCACCAACGTTGGAGGACACCGCCCTGTTCATGATATCAAGGGCTTCGTTAAACTTGTCCTTGACCGAGGGGTGGGCCAGCACCTGGTCGGAGAACATGGACTTCCAGCCCAGGTACCACTTGGTGATCTCCTCGTAATTGGGGCTGTTACTGAGCCAGGAGCACAGCACCTGCCAAAAAGCAACAAGAACCCTGCATCCCCAGCGGCACATGGGAGCAGTTTCCCAGGGGCTGTTCGTCTGCCCGTCCTGCTAGCCAGGGACTCCACAGGCTCACAGGAGCTGCAGAACCACCACAGCTGGACATGGACGGGGACCTCACAGTCCCCACTTCACAGGGCTGCAGTGAGGAGCCCAGTAAGTGCTGAGGTCACAGCTGGCCCGAGTGTTAAACCAGTACAGCGCTGAGAACCGCAGCTCTCTGTCCGCCCCCCTTATTGTCCCCTGCGCTGAGACCCCTCCCTCCTGGACGAAGCGACAGGACGCACCTGAAGCCACTTGGGGAAGAAGTGCTTTTCCACGAGCCCCACGAGGCTGGAGACGGACACCATTCCCTCCCAGTCCATCACCCAGTAAAAGGCGTCCATGTGCTGCTGGTGGGGGTTGATGACCAGCTCTCCGAGACACATGCCTGTGACACACACCGTCCCTACCTTGTCAGTCTTTGGTCCACATAAAGCTCCCAACAGTAGTCCCTCCCTCGTGACTTAGAACAGGGCACAGGCCAATCAGAACCATGAGGCACAGTGAGCCAGCTTTGTCCCTACAGACTCCAGGGCCACCCTGTCACTTAAGTCTGTTCTGCGGTGGGAAATACCGCGTACCCTGCATTTCCGTGAGCTCAGAGCCCCGCCTCAGCTGACTGCAGCTGGCCTGGGACGCTCTCCCCTCTTACCCAGCTTGGGCACAATGTTCTTGACCATGAAGGCCTCCCAGGAGCCGGGGGTGAAGACGTCTTTCCAGGGCTGCAGGATGAGCTTGGCTGAGGCGTCACTGGGGTGCCACTTCTGCAGGGCACTGGATAGCTTGCTGCGGATGGGGGAGTAGAGCGGCTCCAGCCGCGCCTGCATGAGGGGCAGCCACGGGTGGATCCACGAGTGGATGGGCACAGTGTCTGTCAGGGGGTTCCAGCTGTCCACCTGCACAGGGGTGGGGGACGGGTTGGTCACGCAACACCCAGGTATAGCTACGGGCCACCCTGTCCTTGGGGCAGGAGGCCCGCGGTCTGCACCTCATGGAGAGAAAGAACACAGAAACAACCCAGGTGCCTCACGGGCACATTCCATTCCATCCCAGACAGACTGCACACAGACGCACCCGGGCAGCCATGCCAAAGTCAGCCTCAGGCACGCAGCTCTCATTCACAGGCGATGCCAAGGCTGGGAACTCCCTTGGGAGGCCTGGGACGTCCCAGGGAGGCCGGAGCCGGTGGCCTCTGGCAGATGAGACGGTACCATGCTGACTGATCCCCCAGTTCCGGAGGCCTCACAGCATCCTGGTGTGGGAAGGCGGCCCCCGCCCCTGCCCACCTCCTTCTGGAGCTTGGGGAAGATGAGCTGGTCCAGAATGTTGTCCAGGACCCACACGGGGATGATGTGTGCCCAGCTATCCAGAAAGTCCACCATCGGGTCGCAGTTTCTCGGCTGCCACTGGGTGACGATATTTCGAACAAATGGCATCCAGACCTCCCAGATGAGCCTGTGGGACAGAAGCGGGCCACAGGTAAGTCAGTCACTGAGGCTTCAAAACCAAGGGAGTGTGCAGACAGCCTGCCCCTCCTCGCAACCCTCCTGGGTCCTGGCCTCCTGCAGGGCTGCTGCAGGACTGCCGGGCCCAGCACAGTGGCCGCTTCTCAGCCTCAGCCGCTTTCCCACCTACAGCCTCTACCCACAGCTGCTGCTCACCTTCTGGGTCACAGCCCCAGTGTCCCCTCTGACCCCTGGCCCAGTCCTTGCCCCGCACGGGGCTCGCCTGCCCTTGTACCAGCACATGTCTGTGCTCCTTGCTTGCTGCCTCTCCACTACTGTGGACAACAGCTGGCCAGAAAGACACGTGGCAAACCCAGTGTGGAATATCAGAGTCCCCAGGCATTGGCAGCACCTGTGAAAGGCGTCTGCTGAGAGATCCTGGCCGCCATGGGACAGGAGCTGGTCGTTCTCCAGGAGGCTCTTCCACTTGGAGATGGTCTCTGTGCCGTAGGTGCAGTCCTGTGGACACGGGCGGGTCAGCAGCCCTGCCGTCACACTGCCGCCCCTCCCCCAAGCCCACGCTCCCTGCCCGGCCCAGGCCCAGCCCTCACCTTGAGGGGGTCCCACTCCTTGAAGTACTCCTTCACGAGCGGGTAGACGATGGCCACAGCCAGGTCCACTCGGTCCGACATCCGGTACTCCTCGTGGTACTTGTCCTGCAGGGTCTGGAAGACGCGTGCACACTCGTCCAGCGTGAGGGGGTCGGCGCAGTGCGGCTGCAGGCGCCGCTCACACTCCTCCACCATGGCCAGCACCTTGCTCAGGTTGGCGATAACGCACTCCTCATGCTCCAGTACCTCCGCCATCTTGTCCAGCTCATGCGACAGGGTCACCACCATGTCCCGCTCATACTGCAGCTGCCGATCACTCTGGATGATCTCCTGCTCCGTGAGCTCGATAAGCAGCTGCAGGTTGTGCTCCAGCTCGGGCAGCGCAAAGCCTGGAGCCTTGGCCTCCTTGCCGGGCCCTGGTGGCAGCTGGGAGAGGGGCGGCCCGTCATCAGGCACGCTGTGCTTGTGACTGATCTGGCTATAGCTGTAGTAGACCTTCTGCTCCCGGCCCGTCATGTCGATGACCTTGAGAAGGGACAGAGGGAACAGGTTAATGCTGCCACCTGCTCGACACTTCGGAGCCCCGGGAAGGCCCAGGGACAAACAGGTGCAGCGAGCAGGTCTCTGGGACCCTCTGAATAGCTGGGGGGAGAAGACGCTGCAGGAAACACGAATTTCCACGGGGACTGTGTGTCACTTTGTGGACAGGCAGAGGCCGTACTGACCCACGTGGTAACAAGACCATAGAATCAAAAGGTGGCATTTTGCTAACACATTGCACACAGAAAGGGATCGAGCGAGACTTAAGAGGGCTCGAGAAGCACTGAGAATTTAAAGTGGGAAGTGTTTGGGAGGATGAACGGCTGCTGTTCTTACCTCTGCATTTTCTGATCTCTTAAGATGACCTGCATACTGCTCTTATAGTAAGGCTTTTTTTAATTTACAAACAAAACAAAACACACAAAAAAGCCAAGGTTACTGGATAAAGGCAAACTGGACACTCAACATCTGAGATGTAGCAGGGCCGTCTGGGACAGTGCTGAAATTTTAGGAGGCCATGCATGTGCCACCACACCAGCACCCTTGGGAGAAAGCAACAGGGGGCTGCTTGGATCTGGAATCAAGATGCTCGCTGGCTGAGACCCAGACACCCCATTTTAATTAGGCCCCAGTTAACCGGATGCACTGACATTTTGAGAACCTCCTCGGGCTTTTTTGAGCTCTGGGACACACTGTTAACAGCCAGCTGCCTTCACAGCTCCTTGACTACTTAGGAATGTGACATGACATGACAGGGACTAAACACAGTGGTGCTGGCAGAAGTGCCTGGGGACAAGCTCCTGCTTGCCGGTCAGCTGCACCTCCCAGCAGCTAAAGACTTTGAGCTCCTCCTTCCAGGAACCGACAGAGACAGGGCCGGCCCTTCACACCAACCTGGGGAGGCTGAGGCTGACAGCTGAGGAGGGCCTTGGAGCCCATGCAGCACTGCTGAGGTGTGGCATAAACGGGGGTGTGAGCTCCAGAGACGAACACTCTGCTAGTCCCTGTCATGCCCAGGGTGCCTGGCACAGAGAGAATCTCAGTGCCTGCTCCGTGTGTCACCAGCACCAACAGCAAAGGATGCTCACGAAGCCCAAAACCAGCCAGAGGTGCCAGGAAAGGTGGGAGCTGTGTGGGGCTGCTGTACCTTGACCTGAGAGAGCTCCTTCTGGGGCGCAGCGAGCTTCTTGCTGACCCTGCCCTTGGCCTTCAGCTCCTCCACCGTCTTGTAGGAGTACTTGGGCTTCTTCTTGCTCCCGCTGGGGTCCTTCCTCCATTGGCTCAGCTCCTTCTGAAACTCCTGATACAGGGAGAGGGACACAGTCAGTCACAGCAAGTGCCGTTCACAGCAGCTGGGGCCACCGAGGCCAGAGCACACAGTCCCCAGCCACAGCCGTGGGTCAACTGACACCGGGCTCCAAGTGAAGGACAGACCACCTGATGACACTTTCTGCCCTCAGGCACACAATGAGAGGAGAAAACAAACCAAAGATAACAGCGCCATTTGCCAAGCATTGCCAGTCTGGCACCACATTGGTTTTAAATGTAACACAAAGGACTAAGTACACTGAACCTGGGTTCTAAACACGAGCCTGTGTCTCAAAGCAAAGGTGCATTTGCGGTCAGGTGCATAGACGTCTCTGCGGGGAGGAAGCTGTCAGCTGAAAATCTACGGCCCAACACTCAGGAATTGGTTTTGGGGTTATTTTTGTGGTTCTTTTCTTGGGACCAGGGTTTGAATTCAGGACTTCACGCTCTCAAAGCACGCGCTCTACTGCTTGAGCCACACCTCCATTCCATTTTGCTCTGGTGATTTTGGAAATGGGGTCTGGAGAACTATTTGCCCAGGTTGGCATTGACCCCAGTCCTCCCAAGTATCTGGGATTACAGACATGAGCCATGGTGCCCGGCTTTGCTTTCATTTCTTATTTTATTACCTGTGGTACTGGGGACCAAACCCAGGGCCTTGCAAATGCTGGGCAAGCACTGAGCCCGAGCTGCTCCCTGGAACAGCATTTTAACCAGCTGCCTTTGCTTTTCTGCCCTGTACTCTTAGTCAGGATACTTTTCTTTTGGGGGAAGGGAGGGGAGGAGGGCCACTGGGATTAAACTCAGGCTTCTCTACCACTGGAGCCATGCCCCAGTCCTATTTTCTCTTCCCCACACTGGTTTAAGCTATCATTTTTTTCTCAAAAAGTGTCTGGGGCTGGGATGTGACTTGAGTGGTAGACCTGCCTGGCCCTAAGTTCAAACCCAGTATCATAATAACTAAAATAAAGTGAAAAGTACTACAAGTGCGTGGACTTGTGGTGGCTCTAGAAAAATCGAGGGAGAGCTGCCTCCTTTCAACAGCCCCGCCACCCTTGTGTGCACAGCGGCTCACCACACAGCTGCACAGGCCTGACACCTGTCGGTTGCTGGTCTGAGAGCCCGACAGTGTCAGTCCCACACTGTCAGCACCTTCTTCCTCGAGGAAGGTCAGCATCTCTTTCAGCATCCTGCTCTTCCTCACAATCATGGAGTGCAAAGTAATACTTCAAACTAGGACAGGCTGCCAGCAGACGGCTCCCTGCAGCACCAGGGTGCCCATGGCCATCAGGGCCCCGTGCAGTGGCTGCCACCTGTGAGTGCTGTTTATCCCCTGTCCACAGTGGCTTCCCTTACAGTCCCTTCACTATGGAGGTCAGAGTGTGTCCCTCAGAGCTGCCGGCCTCTCCACCTCCCTGTCACTAGTGCACTAGTGTCACGATGTCTTCGCTAGCCACACTGTGGAGGGCAGTAACTCTATCCAGGTGCTTCCTAGCACTCCCTCCCCGTGTGACACCACAGCTGCCTGTGCACATCGTGACTGCCCACAGGCTCACTGCCCGTCCAGCCTGGCACAGCCAGCATCCAGCATGGAACCTGGCACAATGGAGACTGACAAGAGGCCCAAGTGAGGGACAGCCAGCTACAGTGGCACAAGATACCCCCCGCCTGCATCCTTGCCCTGTGGTCACCTCCTCGGCCTCCTCTTCAGAGTCCACCACGGGGAAGTCCTGCAGAGACTGAGTGGCACGCTCAGAGCCATAGGCCCCCACGGCGCCCTTTCCCTTCCTCTGCTTGGCTTCAATGGGGTTGATGATACCTGGCAGCGTGGGAAAAGAACAGGAGAGAGACTTCAGACCCAGCAGCTCCTGTCGCAAGACCACGCCTTGGTCAGGAAGGGCGCCCTGCCCTGCTCTGTCCTGGGGCCACTGCAGGGTGTTGGTGCTGATCTCGGTCATTTACATCAGTTACTTCTGCTGTAACTGTCTGTTTGTGGAAGGGACGGAAACAGAACTTGTTTATAACTGAGAGCTTTGGCCATACTGAACCTAGCACTCCACTCACGCAGAAGCCGGAGCTACAGTGAGTGCAGTAACTCACGTAAATACCGATTCTGACTTAAGGGAGCTGCAGGTGCTGTGAGCCTCGTCTGCGCTCTTGGCGGGCCACAGTGCCAGGATCAGGTGACACCGTGCAAACCTGGAAGTAATCTCATCAGTTTGAAATGTCAGGACTTGACATTTCAATGACCTCCGTCCCCACTGAGTACTGCTGAGATCTCAGTTCTGGATTCTTCCAGCTCACGTCTTCAACACTGAGTTTCACTCACAGCCACTCAGAGACAGGATATGAGTGACAGACCACTTCCAGTGGGGCCGTCCATGGGAAATGGCTCGGGCCTGTGGGCAGGGGCTGTGTGAGGGCAGCAGCCGTGCACTGAGCAAGGCAGGGTCTGCTTGGCCACTGCACAGCCACGCTCACTGGCTACTCATGTTCCGAAGGACAGGTGACTGCCCAGGAACCAAAACCCTCTCAGGCTTCTGCAGGGCCCAGGAAGCTCACAGAAGAGAATGATTCGGGGAGTGGGGTGCAGACAACAGTGTGGGCACTGCTTCTGGGGGAAGTCCACCTGCAGTCCCAGGATAGCTAGGGCACAGCTAGGTCACGGCCATGCAAACCTGGAGTATTAGGTGAAGCTGTGTTTTAAACACTGACAACTAACTCAGTTTTTATAAGCACTGGCCCGGCCATCACCTGGCTCAGGCCCTCATGCTCTTCTCCCTCAAACAAGTTTTATCTGACCTGGGTCTTGAAAAAGCCAGGCACTGAGGAGTGGACTCTGCTGGCCGCCACCAGGCTGCAGAGCTAAAGGGCTCATTAGAGGGGAGAAGCTGGGAAGGAGGACTCCCTCGGGCCCCGCACAGTCCCGACACCAGGTGCTGAGGCCTCACCTTGTGCGTTCTTCCCGAGGCCCCGCCCAGGCACATAACCCATCTTCTGCAGCAGCTTCTGCCCGATGCCACGCGTGTGCCTCTCCCAGCTGCCAAAGTCCACGAAGGACTTGGTTCCGCCCGCAAAGCCCTTCTGGCTGGGCTTGAAGTTGCCGCCCTGCAAGGGGAAAGGTGACGGGAACAAAACTGAGAAGATGGCCTGGAGTTACAGAGCATTGTGAAAGATGCCATAGGAACAAAAGATACTTGAGTGACGCGGGTTGGGAAAGAAGAGGCTGCACCCCACCCCCAACACATGCATGCACGCGCACCAGGAAGGAAAGCGTGAAACCCCGGCACTGGGCCACAGGGCCTGGGCAGGTCAGCACTTGGGAGGCCATCTGCAGAAGAACTCTACCGTTTTTAGCTTTTTGGGTCCGAAATCCTTGGGGAAGTCCTCCTGCCTCACGGGCTTCTCTTCATCATCAGAGTCTTCCAACTCCGCTTCCTCAGCCGCCCCCTTCTTGAGCCCTGCGCTGATGAAGCTGACAGGGGCGGAGTAGTCCCGGGCCCTGCAGACAGACCACAGGTCTGTGAGGACAGCTCTACAGCCACCCCTCCTGCATGGGGATCCTAGGGATCCTGTAGGTCACCGTATCTCCCAGATCCACGTTGAACAGAGTAACGTGTTTACTTACAGGTCACACCTGGTTGCGTGTGATCGCAGCTGACATTCTTACTGCTGTGCTCACTTCAAATCTATGCCTGAGACTTATCAATATGTTGAACGAGAGCTGATTTTAAACTCAAAATGTGATGTGAGCTGGGCGCCAGTGGCTCACACCCATAATCCAGCTACTGAGGAGGCAGAGGTCAGGAGGATCCTGGTTCAAAGCCAGCCCGGGCAAATAGTTTGTGTGACCCAAACACAAAAACGCCCATCACAAAAAGGGCTGTTGGAGTGGCTCCAGCAGTAAAGAGTCTGCCTAGGGGTTTGCCCTGAGTTCAAACCCCAGGTCCACCAAAAAGATAAAAAAGCCAGAAGTGATGTGATAATCTAATTTTCCACTTACATTTTTCAAAACTTATTCCCTTCAAAATCATGGTTTTTATACACTGTTAACTGTAAAAAGCAAACAAGAGTACAAAGGTACATAAAAGTCATACACAAATGAGATTCATTAAAGACTATATAAAAGTACATTAACAGCGACACTAACCAAACTTAAAATTCACGTGAAAACTTCACCAAAATACCATAGGAAACTAATTCTGACACGTGGCGACTTAACCTCAGTACGTTAGGAGCCAGATGCATGGTAAATCTTTGACCTCAGTTCCTTGTGGCTAAAGGAACAGGAAGAAAAAACTGCAAGATCCAGTGATGCCCAGTGACAACAGCCCCAAGGCAGCAGAAGTCACGGGACTTTCCTAAAAACACAATGTAACCGTGGTTAAGACCAAATCCAGGGCTGGCGGAGAGGCTCAAGTGGTAGAGCCTCTGTCCTGCAAATGTGAGGCCCTGAGTTCAAACCCCAGTGCCACCAAAAAGAGACAAAGACAGAGAAAGAGACCGGTCCCAGATTCGAGTGCAGCTTCCCTGCCTATGCCACATCTGGCCTCAGTTTCTTTCTCTGTAAATTAGGAATAACAGTGAGCCTGTTCCACAGGGCAAGTGAGAGCAGGCTCTGGAGGGCCCAGACAAGTCAGCAGCCAACAGACGCTTGTGTTGTTCTTACACTTTTAGACGTCCTGGTGGGTGAGCAAAGCTGGGCTGACCCCTCACTTTCTCCCCAGTCTCTCTTGTGAAAGGGTCCCTTGAGAGGGGCAGAGCTAGGACTCACGGGCAGGGCCACCAGAAGAGACAAGCCCAAATCTGCCACAATGGCCAGGTGAGCTGAGGCCAGCATACACGTGACCCACACAGGGAAGGAGTTCAGCCTGGACCCTCACTCCCTGCCACCATCTTAGCCTGGGCCCCATCACCACCCCTGTGGGACCACAGCCTCAGTCTTCTCACAGAGCTCCTTCCCATGTGGTTCCCGCCTCCTCTGCACACCAGCAAAGGCTCATCCCAAAACCACCTGCCACAAATCCTTCTCAACTTTCCCCACCCACCCCTGCCGGCAACAGCCTCAGCCTGAGGGCTGCTTCTCCAAGGAAACTTTCTGACCCCCATCTGGGGCACCCCTGCTCTCCCTCCCAACCTAGCTCACAGTTAGGAAACTGGCCTGTCTGCACTGGTCACTAATGCCTGCCACCATCTGCCAGAGCCTGGGCTCCAGGACGGCAAGGCCCTGCACAAGGCCCACTGCTGCTCACTGAGCATGGACTGTGGCTGAATTCAATGAAGGAACGGCCTCCATCCCCACCCCGCCCAGCTGACATGGCAGTTAAGGGACTCAATAACACCAGTGAGGAGAAGAATCGGGGCCCTCCCCTTCTATTCCCCCGCCCCACCCCAAGGCCAGGGCTCGCGGTGTGTAGCAGGCCATACCGTTTGCCCCCAAAGCTGGGCCGCTCCTCATCTGAGTCACGCTCAGCCCACACCCCATAGGTGGCCTCTTCCTTGGTCTGCCAGTGGCGCTGCCGGTTGGGGTTGAACTCATTCTGGAGATCCCAGTCAGTGACCTCGAAGTTTTCCCGCTCATCGTCGTCGTCATCCATGTGGCCCTCCCCGTCCCGGTACAAGTGGGACAGCGACATGGCCAGTCAGTCACTAAACAGAGACAAGAAGGGCAAAGTCTGTGGAAGTCCAGAGCAGCAGGAGGCCATTCCTAGCTGCCTCCAGAACGGTCTCCAAGTTGAAAGCCCATTAAACTTGCTGCTACTATTCAATAAAGCAGATGTTAAAAACACAGAAAACAGGCCTGGGCCCAAGTATAGAGAACCTGCGTAGCGAAAACAAGGCCCTGAGTTCAAACCCCATACCACCAAAAAAAAAAAAAAAAAAAAACACTTGGAGCCAGGCGCCACTGGCTCACGCCTGTAATCCCAGCTACTCAGGAGGCAGAAATCAGGGGGGCTGCAGTTTGAAGGCAGCCCAGGCAAAGAGTTCATAAAACCCTGTGTCAAAAATACACAACCCAAACTAGGGCTGGTGGAGAGGCTCAGGAGATAGAGCACCTGCCAGGCAAGTGGGAGGCCCTGAGTTCAAACCCCAGTGCCACCAAAAAAAACAAAACAAACAAACAAAAACACCCACACTACGGAAAACAATCAGTACTAAAACGGATGAAAAAAAGGACTGGCCCAGCAGTCTACATGTTTCTTCAAATCCGTGATTTCCTTGGCCCAGCCCATCATAAAGTCATACTCACAAAACCCCAGAAGTAACCAGGTGTCCAGGGCAGACCAGCCTCAGAAACGGTGGCTCTTCCTGCTCGTCGGGCTTCACTCCTCTTCCTACTACTGAGGAAAGGATTCCATCTGGGCCCTTGCCTGTCCCAGGAAAGCCCAGGAAATGTTTCCGGAACATCACTTGATGAAACCCCGACGGCTGCCTGGGGACAGGCCCCGTCTGCGTGGCCTTGTGCTGGGGTCGGCACTAGGGTCTGAACTTGGGGCTTCGCTCTGCCCCTCGGGCCACAGCCCAGCCCAGGCTCCTCATCTTTTCTATTTTATGTTTTTGGGCTGTCACGACAGTGGGCTGCGACATGAGGGCGGCTGGGAGTTCAACTGCCTCTGCTTCAACCGAAGGCCGAAGCCCGGGCGGCGCCGCCTTTCAGCGGCCGCGGAGCAGCCGCGGGGCTGACGTCTGCCTGATTACACGCGCCTTTGTCTACCTGCTGGTGACCAAGGGCCGCTCGGCCTAGCGGGGCGGTAAAGACCTGGGAGCCGGGCCCGAGTTCGAAGCCAGCCCCGCCGAGGACCCGGTGCAGGGCAGGCCCCCGTCCACGTCCCGGGACCCGCACCCACCGCGCCCCGGACACCCGGCCCCGCGACGCCGCCGCCGCCCCCTCCCCGGCCCGACCCCCGCGACCCCCGCGACCCCCGCTCACCTCTCCCAGGCGTCCGACGCACCAAAACCGCTTCAAGACGGCCGCCCACAGACCAACTGCGCGCTGGCAGCCGGAACCCGGAAGTACCTGCGGCGCGCCGGAAGTGACGCCACTCGACAGCGGAAATGCCGCGCGGCTGCCGTGGCAACCGCTGGACGCTAGAGCCAGGCTGACCCCGCCCCGGTGTGGAATGGTTGGCGTGTCCTTCTCCGCCCGAGCTGTCCTCCCTTTCGCGTCCGCCTCGTCCAGCCTGGGCTGACTGGTGACGTCGCTGAGCCCCCTTGGCCTCAGGAGGCTCCTTTGCCAGCTGAGAAGAAGCTAAATCTCTAAAAGAATGCAGGAGCTGCGCGAGGTGGCTCGCACCTGTCAGGGCAGCTACTCGGGAGGCAGACATCAGGAGGATCGCGGTTCGAAGCCAGCCCGGGCAAATAGTGTCGAGATCCTACCTCGAAAAAGCCATCACACACACACACACACAACGGCTGATGGAGTGGCTCAAGGTGAAGGCCCTGAGTTCAAGCCCCAGTACCCCGCGCGCGCACACAGACACACAAGCCTGTAATCCCAGCCACTCGAGAGGCTGAGATCCGGAGGATCGAGCTTCAAGGCCACTCAGGCAAATAGTTCTGGATACCCCATCCCCAAAATAGCCAGAGCAAAATGGACCGGAGGGGTGGCTCAAGTGGTAGAGCGCCTGCTTTGCCAGTGTGAAGCCCTGAGTTCAAATCCCAGTCCCACCAAAAAAAAAAAAAAAAAAAGGGCACAGGACTGTCTCATAGAGACTGTGGGCCCAGGACATGGCACCCAGATGAGAATAAAGAGAGAGAAAAAGTGTCTCCAGTGTCCCGGGCTCTCGGGATAAGCCAGTTCACACAGAGCCATGGGTGCCTTGTGTGAGAAGGAAGGAAGGAAGGAAGGCGGGGCCGGCTCGAGAGTGCGCAAGTGTCCTCTCCAGGAGATACGTCCGTTATCTGCCTCTCCATCAGGAGCTCTTTCCTGATCTGATTAAAATGTGCTGACAGCCTATGTGCTAGACCTGGAGTTTAGACCACAGGGACCGTGCTCCCAGGGAAGCACACGGGGCTGGGTGTGGTGGTGCATGCCTGTAATCCCAGCACGGGGGAGGATGAGGCAGAAGAATTCTGAGTTCCAGGCCAGCCTGAGCTACATAGCAAGAGGCCCCGTCTCAAATATCCCAACATTTTTACAAAGGAAGAAAGCGCACACAGCCCCCGGAGTTCTGATCTTGGCTGTGCAACAGCAGGGCTGTGGGCCTTGGGCAAATCATTACCTCATTCCCAGGCTCAGTTTCCTCTTCTGCAAAATGGCCGAGAATTCAGTGAGAGGAGGCGTGGGGAATGAGGACTGTGGCTGGCCACAGCAGGGGCTTTGGGGTGTGAGTCGGGAGGGGTTTGTTACAGTCGCTCCTCTGAGAAGACACAAGAGGCCACTGTCGGTGTGCGCCAGGGGCCTGAAGACTTCATGCCCCCTGCAGGGTTGCTACGAGTTAAACGAGAACCTCTGAGGACCTTCGTGCGTGGGGACCGTGACCTAAGCGTCTCTGCCTCCCCGTGAGTGTGGAGTCGCTGTGCCTGTGACCTGGTATGAACTCGGCGGAACGGGAGACGGGGTTTCAGCACAGAAGTGCGGGGGAGTGGAGAGAAAGCGCTTTGACTTTTGTTTCTGTGGGGTTTTTTGGGGGGAGTACCGGGATTTGAACTCAGAGCCTCGTGTTTGCTAAGCAGGCACTTTACCACTTGAGCCACTCTCCAGCCCAAGAAAATGTTTGAGTTCGGCCTCACACAGAGGCCGGCTAGGCTGTAACAGGACAGAACTGGCCATGGGACACCGTCCTCCCCCACTGAAGGCCACAGGGAGGCAGGCGACAACTAGGGAACACTGGAGACTCTTGAAAAATGTGATTTTCAGATGGAACATTCCTGTTTCTCTGAGGAGCGAGGAAGGAAAAATTCCTTCTTTTCGTTTGCAAATGTGTGCAGGGCCTCCCCTGGCCCAGGGGCCCCTGTGTCCCTCCCGTCATTGATCACTGATTGGGAATTACCGGGTTCTCCCCTCGCATAGGTTGCCATAGCTTTTAAGAGCGAGTCGCTCTCTCTGCTTCCAGCTCCCACCTGGTCCCACCGTGTCCCCTTCCCGGACTTCCAATAAACTCCTTGGACTCCCGCGTGTCCTGCCGTGGGTCCTTCCATGTGGGACACAAAGGATTTGGAAACCTGACCAGAGCTGGCACCACTGCTTTTAGCAGTGCTGAACCCCTGCCTGTCCCCACCCAGCACACCTGGGACGTCCCCTCAGCCGTGAGTCCCTTTCAGCTCTGCAGACGTGAGGTCTTCCTGGGCTCAGGCCGGAAGATGGCGCATGCCCAGGGAAGGGGACTCTGTCAATCTCTGTGACCTCAGGTGAAGCCGGCTGCTCAAAACCTTGTGGACATGAGCCACAGCTCACGCACGCACTGAAACCCGGGATCAGCCAAGTGCGTGTGCAGACGCCCCACGCTGTACCCAAGACCTTGTCAACCACCCCGTCCCCTCCACAAAGACCTTCCAGATTTTCCACGCCCTTTGCCCTTACGACCTATTAACTGCCCTTTGAACAAAGACGGGGCTTCCCTGCCACGAGGCCAGGGCCCACCCCGCTCTTTTGGGGTACTTACTTCCCTTTGCTCTCCAAGAAAATTTCGCTATGGTTTCGCGTGTGTGTCCAATGCTTTGCTCCAAGATGGAAGAACCTGTGATCTTGTCGGCCAGGGTCCTCTGAAGACCACGCACCAGTGACCAAAGTGGACACAGGCCGGAGCCAAACCCAGAAGGGATCTTGGCTTTTGTGGAACTGTGTCGACGGCTTTTCCAGGCTGGGCGGACAGAGCTTGTGGATCTCAAGCTAGTGGGTTTTCCTCAGCAAATGCACCTCACCGTGTGGCTTTTGGAGAAAGGACCTTTGTGGACTGGCTGTTGTGGGGTGGCTGAGTGCAGGCTCTTAGCCCAGCACAGTGGCGCACGCCTGTAATCCCAGCACTTGGGAAGTGGAGACAAGGAGCTGCATAATGAAACCCTAGCACACACTGTCAGAAGGGAACAGAAGTGACTGTCACTGGGAGGGACACTGAGAAGTCCACAGCACCGCTTTGGTGACGTCCCCATCAAAGGACTGTCAGCAGGGCATTCGGACAAACCCGAAAAAGGAGCAGCGCCAAGGGCGCAAGGGTCACGGGAGGACTTGAGAGACAGGACGGAACCCTCGCTGTGGGTTCCCCGAGAGCCGCGACCCCATTAGTTTCCGATTTTACCGTCTGTGGTTCCGTCGGCCCCCGCGGCTGGTTGTGGGAAATGTGAAACGACTCAGAAGCCACAGAGCTTCCACAGATCATCTCCGATCGGCGGAACGCTTCTTGCTGTGCCTGCAGCTTCTCCGTGTGACATTTTTCTGCTGTGTTTGGTGGCACTGGGACTTGAACTCAGGGTCTTCACCTTCAGCCATTCCACCAGCCCTTTTTTGGGATGGTTTTTTCGAGATGGGGTCTCGCAAACTATCTGCTGGGGCTGGCTGAGAACCTCCATCCTCCTGATCTCTGCCTCCTGAGTAGCTGGGATTACAGGCGTGTGCCACCATGTGTGACTTTTTAAATGCAGGCTCTGGGGATCTGGATCGGGTTACTTCACTTCTGAGCCTCGGTTTTGCCATCTGTAAACTGGGGAGGAACACAGGGCTGCTCTGACGGGGTTGTTTCCAAAACAACCACCAAAAAATGTGACAATAACGGAGACAGCGCCCGTCACGGTAAGAGGCCGGTAAACGGTGGGGGTCTCTTCGCTCCCAGTCCCAATGCCGTCCGGCTGCAAGGAAGGCCTCTGAGCCTCGGAGATCAGTGGGTCCCCCCTCAGGATTTCTGGGTTCAAATATGTGGGAAAAGCAAGAAGAGGGAACAGCCAATCCACCCCGATCTCCCGTCACTGCTAGAACACCCTTGCCTTGGGACGTGGGGACATCGGCCGGGTCTGGATTCCTTCCCGGTGAGGCGCTCAGACACGTGGTCTTCCCAGCCGGGGTTGCCAGGCAACGAGGCTCCTCAGCAGGGCGACAGGACCAGGACACTCACTGGTTGTCACCTCTCCTTGCAGAGATGAGCCTCACAGCAGGGCACTCTGCACACATGGCTTCCGTCCCTGTCGCCTCCCGAGGGCTCCTCGTGAAGTCACCGCCACTGCTGACTCAGGGGACGCCTCGCTCAGCCACGACTTTACATCGCTTGGTGCCACAGACACAACCCGAGCGGCCCGCCAGAGCGGACGTAGTTCAAGTCCAGCACGTGTGCTTTTTCTAGGACGGCGACACTATGCACGGGCACGTGGCTCAGACTTATTTTGAAGTTTGTCACAAAAATATATAAACTGTCCTCGGCTCGGCAGGAATGAGGACAGACGGGCTGAGACCGCGGCCTGGTTTCTCCTCACGCTGCGGGCGGGACGGCCCCGGGCCATCTGCAAAGCGATGTCCCTGTCCTCAAGGACGTGGGCGGGAGCAGGGCTGTGGTCACCTCCCTGCCTTCCTTCACCTGCTTGCTCACTCGCTCACTCGCTCACTCGCTCGCTAATTCATCCACCCGTCCATCACTCGCTCACTCACTCATCTGTTCCTTTGTTCTCTCGTTAAGTCACTCATCTACCCGTCCATCCATCCACTCACTTCCTCACTCACTCACTAATTCATCCACCCGTCCATCCACTCGCTCACTCACTCACTCATTAGCTCACTTATTCACTCATTCACTCACTCACTCATCCGTTCCTTTGTTCTCTCGTTAAGTCACTCATCTACCCGTCCATCCATCCACTCACTTCCTCACTCACTCACTAATTCATCCACCCGTCCATCCACTCGCTCACTCACTCACTCATTAGCTCACTTATTCACTCATTCACTCACTCACTCATCCGTTCCTTTGTTCTCTCGTTAAGTCACTCATCTACCCGTCCATCCATCCACTCACTTCCTCACTCACTAATTCATCCACCCGTCCATCCACTCGCTCACAATTCACTCACTCGTTCACTCAATCGTACAGTCACTCACTACTCACTCACTACTCACTTGTGCACCCACTCCTTCCCTCCCTCGCTCCCTCGCTCGCTCGCTCGCTCGCTCACAAATACTGCACAGTGTAACCGGCCTCCCAGCTCAGCGGCAGCAGACCTCTGTCGCCAGCCCCCTCGGGCGGGAAACGCAGGGTCTCCCTGGTCGCAGGCCTGGCCCGGGCAGCACGACCCACGTCTGAGGTGTTTCAGGGCCAAGTTGGTGCTGGTTGGTGAGAATGGTAGATGTCTGACTAAATGTGAATTTAGGTGAAGGGAGCTGTTTGAGTAGAGCACCACGCAATACTCAAAATACCAAAAGCTATTTGCCGTCTCGTCTAAAATACAAGCTCACCCACAGCCCCGGGTTCAGCCCCACTACGTGAGGAAGGGGACAAAAGTCCCCTGGGGCCTGGTCCCGGGCGGCAAACTTCACCGCGGCCAGCTTGGGCCCTGGCTACCACTCCGTGTGTCCCCCACAGGCTCTTGTGTGCACACCTGGTCCCCAGCTGGTGGCACTATTTTGACAGGTAGGGCCTGGCCAGAGGTCACTGGGGCGGGTCACTGGAGAGTAAGGACCTTGTCCCTCACCCTTTCTGCCTCTCTCTGCTTCCTGGTCACCACGAGGGAGCGGTGACACCTTGATGACCTGCAGGCGAGGCCAACTTTCATGCCGACTGTCTGATTCTGTGTCCCAAAGATGGCCACAACAGTTGCCTCCCACGCCCCCACCCTCTGCGCACTTCTCCATGTCAGCCGTGGGAGACTCCGTGACCCTGTGGTCAGATGGAGGAAGAAGTGGCCCCGTGCCCTTCCCAGGCATGTCCTTTACCTTCCTGCCGACACTGCCCAGGGGGACCCCGACCACGCTGGACATCTGGCTACCCTGGACGGCCATGCCGTGAGGAAGCCCAAGTGACTCACGCTAGAGGCCACCTGGACAGAGACGTCCTGCCCAGGCACCGGCCACGAGTGACGAAGCGTCTGGATGACGGAAGCCTCAGCAGCCTGGTGAGCCACAGAACTGAGACTGGACGACAAATGGCTCCTGGTCCTTCAGCCTCGGGCCACCGGGGTGGAAGGACAGAGGCTGAGGCAGGATGTCTTCTGCTGCCCATGCTCAGAGCTGTCCCTGTCACTCCTCACCCTGGAGGCGCAGGGGACCCACAGGCCTCGGGGAGACTCTGTGTTGGGGGTGGCACCAGGTCTGAGCGTGCCAGGCAAGCGCTCAGCCAGTGAGCGACGCCCCAGGACAAGGAGAGGTGATTTTTTTGGTTTGTTTTTTAAATGGGATGCGCACCATAGTTTTGCTGTCATGGGGAAAACCAGAAACGGCCCAAGGGCTGGAAAAAAAGATGGCTGCCCAGCTCCCTCTCCCCGGCAGCTGTGAGGATGGGTGGTGTTCCCTCCCCACAGCTCCTCCCGGAAACCTCCCAGAGCAATTTGCTCAACTCCATCTTAGAACAACCCGCTCCACGTGTTAGAAGCACCCATCTTGGTGGGACTGGGATTTGAACTCAGGACTTCACACTTGCAAAGCAGGCGCTCTACCGCTGAGCCACACCTCCTGCCCATGTTGATCTGCTTATTTTAGAGATGGGGTCTCGGGAACCACTGACCCAGGCTGGGCTTGAGCCCGATCCTCCCTGAGCTCAGCCTCCCAAGTAGCTGGGATTACAGGCGTGAGTCACTGGTGCCTGTTTTGTTTCGTTTTGTTTTCCTCGAATATTTTTGATTCCATAGATACGGAGGCCTGACTGCATTTACGCTTAGGCAAAGCCAGGAAAACTATGTTCCCGACAGGAGAGGAAAGGGGTATGGGAAGAACAGGCGGGACCTCTCCCATTCCTGCCATAAGTTCTCCAGACGGCTCCATATTTGGGGATTTGTTTGCACAGTTCTTTAAATAGAAAAATCTTTCCAACCAAATCAGGGACAATGAAACGAGGGCTAGACACAGGCTCCGTCCTTTCTTTCCTCTCTCTCCTTGTAGGTTTTTTTTTTTTTTTTTTTTTTGCAGCACTGGGGTTTGAACTCAGGGCCTCACGCTTTCTAGGCAGGTGCTCTAAACACTCGAGCCGCTCCACCAGCCCTTTTTGTGTATTGGTTTTTTTGAGATGGGGTCTTGTGAACTATTGGCTCAGCTGGCTTCAAACCCCGATCCTCCTGATCTCTGCCTCCTGAGTAGCTGGGATTACAGGCGTGAGCCACCACGCCCGGTTGTTTTTGCTTCTAAAGTACATCCAGGGTTTCGTGATAGACTTCTCACATGTTGTCGACTCCAGGAAACAAGACATGCGCGATTTTTTTGTGTGTCGGTGGGGGGGTGCACAACTGTCACTAGATTCTTAAGGGGACACTGACAAACCGAAGACACTGATCAATGACTGCTGAATGAATGGTAAAAAGGGGCCCCCCACCCCAAAAGCCCAGGTACCACCCCATTGCAGTCTCAAGGCAGGGAGGACAAGAGCTGCCGCACACCGGGGGTTCACCTGCCAGGCAGCCCCGCCATCACCCACCAGCTGCTCCCAAGGAACCCTGAAGTTTTTAACACTCCCGTCTGACAGGTGAAGCGATGGAGCCTCCAGCTCCAAACTCCATGCCCCAGCCATGGCCACGGTGAGCTGTGAGGACGCAGGTGCGGCCAACACCCCTGACCCAAAGATCCCAACTACTCAGGGCCCAGTCGGTCCATGAATTCAGGGGCCGTGCAGTGGTTAGCTCAGCCGGACTGTGGGGTCCGGACCCCACACGCGTGGAAGCAAGGAAAGGCCATGATGGGGTCCTGGGGCACCGCTGAGCCCTGGGAGTGTCTGTGTAAGCCCAGGGCCACCCCAGGCCACTAATGACGTGACAGTGGGGGTCTTGGGCCACGTGCGTCGCACTGACCACTCCAGGTGGCTGCTCCGTGCCCGGCTCCTGACCGCTGGCAAAGTCTGGGGTGTGGAGGCTCGAGTCGGCTTCTTGGCGATGTGACCTCATTACAGGGTCACACGGCTTTCAAGGAGAACTGAGCAGGTGGCCACGAGACTCCACCAGGACGAGACAACCTGAGCCTGGTCTCCTGGATGCTGCTCCATGTGCCCTGTCCTTTTCTGAGGTCACCTGTGTCCCCTGAACTCCTTCACTGAGCTCACGGAGAGCATGAGGGCCACTGCCCCTGTGAGCATGGAGTCCTGGTGAATCACTCGGCCTGAGGCTGGCCCTGGGGACCTCCACACAGGCCTGTTCTCCAACCCCTGCTGGTCACCAAGCTATGTGACAAAATGCAATATGGAAACAGAAAATCGGGGCCAGACAACAGTGGCTTATGCCTGTAAACCCGGCTTCTCAGAGGCAGAGATCAGGAGGATTGCAGTTTGAGGCTGGCCTGGGCAAAAAGCCTGCAAGACCCCATCACAAGCAATAAAAGCTGGGCCCAGTGGTGCACACCTGTCATCCCAGCTAAGGTGGGAAGCATAGAGGCCACCCTGGACAAAAAGCAACACCCTACCCAAACATGACCGCAGCACAAACGGCTGGTGGAGTGGCTCAAGTGGTAAAGCGCCTGCCTAGCAAGCAGGAAGCCCTGAGTTCAAACCCCAGTACGGCCTCTGAAAGCCCACATAAATAAAAACCGCCAATTCACCCAGTGTACAGCAAGGCACAGACAAAGGAGCCCCTGCTTACTTTATTGAAATAATTTCTTTTTCTCTGTGAAACGGAGTACAACTGAGGAAGGAATTGGAGAAAGCCTCATAGTAAATTCTTAAATAGAGTCTCTGAGGTCAGAGTCAAGGTCCACAGGAGAGGCACAGGTCGTGGGCCTTGTCCCAGCGAACAAAGCCACCAAGGCCATCTGCAAATTAAGGAGCACGCAACTCTTTTTCTTAAAAAAAGTTCTTGAGGGGGAAAAATATAAAACGCCTGAAGTTTACAAGGAGGACTGCCTGCCCACTGTGGAGCGTCCAGAGGGTCCTGGTGCGGCTCCAAGGACGGCTGGTGCAAGCATTTGCACACGTGTCCTGGCGATTAGCAGCAAGCAATATGCTTGGTGAGGTCCGATTTCCACGCGGTGCGGCCCTTCCCTCCCAGCCACGAGCCATTTGCAGGATCTGAATGGGGAGAAGACCGCAGAGGTCAGGGTGCAGATCCCACACGCTTTCCTCGCCACACGCTGACTACAGAGCACGCGTAGTCTCTGTGCACTCACACGACATGCAGTGGTGGTGTCTCGGACGGCTGAGGGCACTGACAGGTAAAAATGTCCCCTGGGTCCATCCCCACATCTCAACCTGCACCTCTCTGTCCGACCTCGCAGGCCAATTATGTACAGAGTTTAGCTAAGGCACCGTGTGGTTTTTCACTCAAACAGTCGGTTGAGGAACACCTGGCTTCGACATGGGTAGGTCCAGGATTGTCGAAATGAACCTCAGAAAGTGACCGAGAGGGTGGGAGTGGGGAGAACCACAGGGAAAAGCTGCCCTCAGTGGGGTCTTCTCCTTGGAATTGGACAGAACTCGGGTCTTAGCACAACTCAGGATGGGGACCCTGGCAATGACAGGCAGTGGGTGTCCCCAAGCCCTGCGGGTTGGTGAAAAGCTGGCCGATGAGGGCTGGAGGCCCAGGAGCAGTGTGCATGGCTACCAAAGCCCAGAGTTCGATCCTCAGTAGCACCAAAAGCAAACAAAAGGAAACGCGAGTAAATACGGTGACTTAGAAAGGGGACGAGTGGGGACCGAGACAGCCCAGCTGCGTTTCAGTCTTACGAGGCAGCAGGGCTGGGGGCCCAGGGGAGCCTCGGGTGCCACCCTGGTACTGTAAAAATAAACAACTCAAGGGAAGCAGGAACTGGTCCCTGTCCTCTCTGCCAGGTCCTGTTTCCTTGGGCCTTTAGAGAGGCGGGGCACATGATGGGGGACAGGTTGAGGGCCACTGAAACTGTGGTTCTCACATCCTAGGATCTCAAACTCCCCCTCCCCCCGGCCCCGGTCCCTTCACAAACAAGGAGTAAGAATGTCCTACAATCGGCCGCTCACAGCCCACTCTGGAAGGTTGCGGGCTGCGTGGCCTTGGGCCCTCTCTGTGCTTTTGCTCCCCCCGTGAGTGGCAGAGGTGTGTCCCCAGCCTCGGAGGGACATGGAGGTCAAGGAGGAACACAGGCGTCCCTGGCCCAAAGCCGTGGGTGTTATTCTTAGGACAGAACCGTTTGTGACTATTATTAGAACATGAACTGCTTGGGACAGAACCGGATGCTATTTATAGGAGTGGGCTTGGTGGAGGCACTGTGTGAAAACGGCTCCCGAACCCCCATCACGGGGTCCTTCCTGCCCTCCCCAGCCCCTGCCCCATCCAGAGCGGGAGGCACGCCTCCAGTCTAGGAATAGCTGCCCCAGTCGGTCACCAGTCGGTCACCAGAAAACTCAGATGTCCCGGTCAGCCACGTCCCTGGGCAAGGCGGTCACCCTCCCACACTGAGGAGCAGGGAACCCCAGCGAGGCGAGGTGAGGCGAGGGGCTCCTACCTGGAAATCACGACTTTCCCAGGTGGGAGGAGGTGCTGTTCAGGTTCACCTGGAGGGCGACAGGCAGAGGACGGGGTCAGGGCCGGGGACGACGCCAGGGTCTCGCAATCGTGGCAAAAGCTCACCACACGCCTACCAGGCGCCCGGGGCCTGACACCCGACATAGGTGCTGGGTCAGGGAGGGACGCTGCAGTGCCACCTAAGCCACGCAGGTGTAATAAACATCTGCTCCTTGTCCCCACGCCTGGCTCCCAAGTGCTAAGAATGTCTTCTGTGAGTGCTGGAGGTGACTGGTGGCCGGGACCCCAGGCAGCTTTGGGGTCAGGGTGGCATCAGGACATGAGCAAGGCGGGATCCAAGGCTGAGCTTTGAGGACGGCACGGGGCTGGAGACCAGTCACTGCCAGGGCCAAGGACTGAGTTCATGGTGCACAGCTATGGGATCAGCTGTTGCCACAGCCCCTAGTGACTGGGGGCGCCCCACTCAGCTGCCCCAACCTCAGCCTGGCACCTCCACCAGCAGCTCCCAAGCTGTGCCCTTTATGACAAGCAGGTGACAGTAAGTAAAGGGTGTCCCTGTCCTGTGCACTGTCCTAGAATGAACAAACCAGGGTGTGGGGACCTAAGTGTGGGGAGCCCAGCACCCACTGCAGCTGGCATTGGAGGTGGGCAGTCTCGTGGGGCTGAGCCCTTGGCCAGGGGTCTGACACCAGCTCTGGAGTTAGTGGTAGGATGGACTTGAAGAGCGACCGCAGCTGGTGTCCGGCAAACCAAGTGAAGCTCTGAGAGGCGACAACCAGGCCAGGCGCACAGACAGCTGGGAGGATGAGTGTTCGCAGCGGGGGACAGGAAGGACCTGGCAGGGAGGGTGGCACCCGCAGCCTAAGGACCGCAGACCCTTTTGCATTTCTCGCAGTTCTAATGTGTGGCAGCACTGGGGTTTGAACTCAGAGTCTCACGCTTGCTAGACAGGTGCTCTACCCCTTGGGCCACTCCACCAGCCCTTTTTTGCGAAGGGTGTTTTGAGACAGGGTCGCGCGAACTATTTCTCCAGGCTGGCTTCGAACCGTGATCCTCCTGATCTCTGCCTCCTGAGTAGCTGGGATTATAGGCGTGAGCCATGGCGCCCAGCCTGTTTGCCTCCGGGTCTAACGACTCCCTCCTGAGATGGCTACAGGGTTCTGTGGAGGAGCGCCACCACCAACTGAAGGGCCTCCAAGACGCTTCTGGCTTCTGCCACACCCTTGTGATGTCTGCTCACTGCTCATCTGACAGTGGTGGACGTGAGGCGGGAAGTGGGGGAGTGACTGGTGGCCAGTACAGCAGCAAGAGCCAGACCCGGTCAGCCAGATGGCCACATATGCCGCCACTGCGGCAGAACGTAAAGCAGTCCAATCTTTGTGCAAAGCCTTAGCCTTACTCTTCAAGACTTTGCACACTTCCCACCATCTCTGCTTGAGCTCCTGCTGCCTCAGCCTCCCAAGTGCTGGGCTTACAGGTGTGCACCACCACACCCAGCTTCCTTAAAATGTATTCTCAGGCAATGATTCTGCAGAGCCCCCACCCCAGAAGAGAGGTGAAGTCACCACGATGCACAAGTGACGTTCAGACGTCAGAATCCGAAGGAGGCCAAAAAGCAGGATTACAGAGAACTCCACGTGGCGTCCCAAATGGTGGTTGTAAAAGCCACCACGTGGAGGCTGTCACTGCAGAGGACACATCGATGCTCAGTGGACCCGCACCCAGTGCCAAGGTGCAGAGGCAGGCAAAGGCCCTGCCATGTGGACAGGGACAGGGATCCAGGATGCAGCTGTGCCCTCACCACCTCTCTCCTCTCCTCCCAGCATCTTCTGGGTCCCAGCCAGAGATCCACTGGTGCTCACTTCTGGACAAGTTTTCTCACAGTGCAAGAGTGCGGCTGGTTCCCACAAATGGAACCTGGACCTCTCCCCAAACGACGGGAAAGTGCCCAAAAGCTGTGGTCCTGGGCTCTCAGGAAACGACTGATTTTAGCACCATCGCGTCCTTGAAAGGGGCGATTCTGCTGTGGACCAGGAGTAGTGGCTCAGCCTGTAATCCCAGCTGCTTGGGAGGCTGAGATTGAGGATTGAGGATCAAGGCCAGCTCAGTCAAATTGTTCTCAAGACCTCATCTCCAAAATAACCAGAGCACAATGGACTGGAGGTGCGGTTCAAGAAGTAGAGGCCTGCATTTGCAAGTGCAAAGCCCTGAGTTCAAAACCTAATCCCACCCACCCCCCCCAAAAAAAAAAAAGGGAAGGAAGACCTCTGGACACATGGTGACAAGGGCCACAGACCCCTCCCTGAGATCCCAGGGATGCCGGGGAGACAGGCACAGGCTGGGAGCGTAGGAAGGTGTGCCTGTTGGTACCTTGGGTGCCTCAGTTTGAGGTGCTGGGATGAAGAGCTGCACCAGGCTGTGACTGGGAACGGCTGCCTAGAGACAGGGAGTTCAGCAAAGTCCCCACGAAGCCTCTCTGGCCTCATTTGAGCCAGGACACCAGGGGACGAGTGGCACAGGAACAGGGCTGCTATAATCTGGCCACAGCTGAGTGAGAAGCTGCACAGCCCTGGCCCAACCCCCACCCAAGTCTATCACTGGGAATTGTCAGCAAGAGTGGAGAAGCCAAGTGTCTGGGGCCAGCGTCAAGCTATGGCACAGCCAGGACAGTCACAATGCAGAGCTCCCCAGGCTTCTCACCTGAAAATATCCTTTCAGATTGGCTGGTGTCTTGTAGTCTCCCTTCAAGACCTAGGGAGGAGAAGAGTGTCACTATGGTGGAAATGACCAAAAATTAACACTGCATCCATCACTGACACATTTATCTATCCAGCAGTCCATCCACCAACCCACTCAACCATCATCCAGCACCCATCTTTCCCTCCATCCATCCACCCACCTTTTCATCCATCCAACCACAAACCTGTCCGTCCACCCATCCATCCACCCACCCACCCATCCACCCATCCATCCACTCACCCACCCATCCACCCACCCACCCATCCACCCATTAATCCATCCACCCATCCACCCACCCACCCACCCATCCACCCACCCATCCATCCATCCATCCATCCACCCACCCATCCATCCATCCACCCACCCACCCATCCATCCATCCATCCACCCATCCATCCACCCATCCATCCACCTATCCACCCATCCATCCACCCACCCACCCATCCATCCATCCACCCATCCATCCATCCACCCATCCACCCAACCATCCACCCATCCATCCATCCACCCATCCATCCAACCACCCATCCATCCATCCACCCATCCATCCACCCATCCATCCATCCACCCACCCATCCACCCATCCATCCATCCACCCACCCATCCACCCACCCACCCATCCATCCCCCCAATGACCCATTCATCCATCCACTACTCCATTCTCTCCCTTCTCCACCATTTATTGAGCTCCTATATTCCAAGTCCTGGGGACGACAGTGACATTGAAATACTTCTTCTCCAGGAGCTTCCGTGGCAGAGGGGAACAAGGAATACAGACAGACAGACGGACAAGGACTCTAAAGCCACGGAAGCTCCATGAAGAATGAGAATCAAGGGTGGTTAGGAGTGATGAGGGTGGGGGGGGTCTCTGTCAGTGGTGGTCAGAGGGGCATCTTGGAACAGGTGGCCCTTGAACTGAGCCCTGAATGACAGGGAAAGCAGCCAGGCAGAGGACAGCGTGAGGACAAAGACCCTGGGGCTGGAACTCGAATATCCTGTGCGTCTGCACCATCTTGGTGAGGAAGGCCCCGGCCCCATGCCATCTCTTCAGTCCAGCGCCTCGGCACTGAACCTGTGGCAGCCAGGACCCATCGTGGACACCCTCATCTGCAGGGCGCAGACATTCAGACCCTCACACACGGCTTTTCACGAGGGGACTGAACTCGGCAGTAACCTCGGAACCACGAGGACGATTCACACTGGGTCCAGTACTCACAAGACTGGGGGACCCAAGGAGATTGCTGGGAAAATCTTCAATTTTAAACAAACAGAAAAGCTGCAAAGACTCGACCTTAAATCAGCACACTTTAAAGTTCTTCTAGGAGCTTCTAACCCATGGTCTGGGGCGAGCCAGGGCCGCCCTTCCTGAGAGACCCTGACAGGGCCAGTCCTGGCCTCGGCCTCCCCCGCCACGGCCACCACTTCTCAGAGGCACTGGGGCTGGGTTTCAGCGTCATCGTTACACTGTTTTTAACTCAGTCTGTTGTTGTTGTTATTTGGAGAAAACGGTACATGATTTTCTTTTTACTTGCGTGTTTCGTTTGTTTGAAATGGACACAGGAGAGGATCGTGAGATGTTCTGACTATTTTTTATGGTCAAGTGAACACACGTTTGCGTGCAAAGTACACAAAACACGTCAGTAGAGTTAAAAGAATAACATTGATAAGTAAAATAAAAATTATGAGTAATAAATATTTATAGTAAAAATAAAGGTAAACCACACTGGGTTGAATGCAGGCCGATGTGTCTGCCACCCTGAGTGTCTCAGTAAACAGACTTTGCAAAATCTGTTTGTAAACAGACATCTGGGGGAGAGGAACTTGTGAGCCCTGAGGGGCAAACACTGCAATTATGAGGGCAGCGTTAATGAACTGTTAAAAGAGACTAGTGAGTGTTGAAGAGGCACCAAACACCTGTTAGCGCTGGCTGGTATGGTGGCACATGCCTGCAGTCCGAGCTACTTGGGAAGCTAGGTGTGAGGACTGCTTGAGCTCAGGAGTTTGAGGCCAGCCTGTGCAACACAGCGAGACTGTGTCTCAAGAAAAACACTTTAAAAGCCAAGCATGGTGGTGCACGCCGGTAACCCCAGCACTCAGGAGCCTGAGGCAGGAGGGGGTGAGTTCGAGGCCACCCTGGGCTGCAGGGAGCCTCTCTCCTCAAGGGCCAGTGAAAACGTAAGGCAGAGCGGGGGAAGAATGACTTCCCCTTTGGTGATCCTCCACAAGTAATGCTGACTTTGGGTTTTTTTGGGGGGGAGCATGGGATTTGAACTCAGAGCTTTGCACTGACCAGCCCAGACTAGAGTTTCTAAAAGCGGCTGGGACTGAGAACAGCTGGGCCAAACCAAAACGATGACTGCAGGTTTCTGCGCCTCATGGGCTTCATAGGCCCAGCCACACTGCAGGTTGTGCCTTGCTGGACACCTCGGCGTGTGGGGGGCGGCGTGTGTCACGGCGTGCTCACACGCTCCTGGAGGACAGGCCACGTGGGGACCCTCAAACCAGTGAGAAGTGCCCTGCTCCTGGACCCAGCAGCAGCTACGGTGAGGGACAGTGACCGCCAGCTGCATCTCCTATCACGGCCACCATCCGATTGTAACCCCTGTGCCCTCAGTGGGTCAGAATGACCTCAGCACCCAAAGAAGCAGAGGTGATGCCGGCAGTGTGGCAGCGTGTGGACAGGACCGCAAGTCCTTACCTCTCGGCCTCGGGGAGGGACACTTGAGAGGCCAGCTCAGCAGCTCTAACCTCGTAAATAAGAGACTGGTGGTGCTGATCACAGACACACAGACAAGCGACAGCCCGCGAGCACAGGACAAAGGAGCTGTGCTTTTGGTTTTCTTTCTTTTTTTTTTCCAGTGGCTCTGGGGCTCCAACCCAGGGGTTGTACAAGGTGGACAAGCGCTCGGAGGAAGGGGAGGGAAGAGCAGAAAAAGATGAGCAGGTGGGGTACACGTGGACACTGTTAGATGCTATGGAGGGAGAGGCAGCTGTGAGCTTCCTTGCAGCCCAGGCACAAAGGAAAACACGAGCAGCCCTATATTTAGCACATCTGCAGGGGGAAACACACCAGACACCAAGAACCCAAGAATGAAGTCCGTCCGGGGAGCTGGGCTTCCACTCCCGCCCGGCCCTGTGCGCAGTGCGCTCACTCACCCGGTGTGTGTTGTTGACGACAATGGGGTCGGGGTCGCCATAGTTGGGTGGGTTTGCATAGGGGTCATAGCCGAGCCGTGCCAGCATGGGAGCAATCTGAGCCATGTCCCTCACCACGTCCCCAGGGATGTGGCCGGTCCACCTGGAGAGGGCTTCCAGGTTCACTGGCTTGATGACCTGGTCGGTGGACCGCTCAATCCTGGTGACACAGAACAGTCTGCTGAGGGCGGGGCGGGGTCCCTGCTCGGCCACACTGGGGCAGTGGGAATGTTGGGAAGACCTTGGCCCTGACTGGTTCTGCCCCTAGCAGCCGTGACACTGCAGATGCTGCCCTGTGTGCAGGGGGAGCACGAGGTGGGGTCAGAAAGGGGTTCATGGTGCACTGTTGGTGCAAAGAGCTGTTTTCACTGAAGATGGTTTTTTTTTATTTTTGCAGTACTGGGATTTGAACTCAGGGCCTACACCTTGACCTACTCCACCAGACCTTTTTTTGGATGGGTTTTTTTTGAGATAGGGACTGGCGAACTATTTTGCCTGGCCTGGCTTCAAACTTCAATCCTCCTGATCTCTGCCTCCAGATTAGCAAGGATTACAGGCGTGAGTCATCGGCTCCCAACTTCTCTGAAGTTTTAAAAGTAATTTTTCCAGTCTGTGGCTTACATGAATATTTATTCTTGAAAAAAACTAAAAAACAAAAAAAAACCCCAAGATCAAGCACTAATGTCAACTCCCACAGGCACGCATCTCAGCCTTCCAGGGCCGCCAGCCTTTCTCCCACAGGAGGGCGGATGGACTGACCAGAGCCAGAGTTCTGGGTCCAAATGCCGCCGTGTGGCCTTGGCAGAGAGGTGCGGTCACCTCTCGGAGCCTCAATTTCCTCATCTGTAACTGGGGATAATAAAATACCCACCTTGTTGAGCTGTTTTGAGGAACAAATACGTTAAAACGAACAAAGTGCTCCAGCACCAACTGACAGGGTGCCCAGCCTGCGGGAGTGTCCAGGTGCAGGAATCCTAGCCTGTGGGGTGTGCCTGCTGTGTGGGGTGGCCAGCAGGGACCAGCTGTAGGAGAAAGGGCCATGCGGGGAGGGGGGCTGCCCTTTCACGCTGTCAGGGCTGCTGGGCCCTCAGGCTGGGGACACATGGAGACAGCACAGGGCTGCTGGAGCGCTCCAGCACTCTGGGTCTGGGGAGACGAGGATGGTGGACGTCAAGAGACATGCAGACAACACTGTTACTTGACACCCCTTCTGGTTGGACATGAGCTTAGTAGCAGAACACCTGGGTTCAAATCCCACCCCACGTTTTGTAGCTGAGTGGCCTTAGGTCTGCACCTTCTCTGCCATTAGTTTCTTCACCTCTAAACTGGGGGTCGGAGCAGCTCCCGTGTCCCCCACTGCCTGGCCCCGTCGGTACTTGTGGTGGTGTTGCTAGCACTGCGGTGAAGGTAATACTGACACTGGCAGTGACAGGAGTCGTGGCACTTGATGTGTGTACCCTATATGATGCTCAGAGATACCGTAAGGTACACAGACCATCACCCCCATTACAGCGGGGCACACAGAGCACACAGAAGTTGAGTTATATGCCCGAGGTCACACAGCTAGGAGATGGGAAATCTGGGGGTGAACCAGACAGGGTGGGTACAGCGTCTGCGCCCTCCCCTCACCTCTGCCCTCTCCTGCCCCCCCAGACCATGTTCCAAGTTCCACCATTCCCCCAGAGAACAGGGACTGTTGCCATTTTTTTTGGGTCATGAAAGTGGGGCTCAGGAAGGAAGAAGCTTTTCTCCGTGCTGCGGGGCTATGAGGTGGAGACCCCCTTCCGAGCAGGCTCTGCCTTTAATCACCACTCCCAGGTCTTCCTTGTCAACGGAGGATGTAGAGGCTCAGAGAGGTACAGAGATTGCCCCAGGCTGCACAGCCATCTTGGGCCTGGGTCGGGGGGTGGGCAGAGAGACGCAGAGCCCATGTTTGGAGAGGTGGGAGACAGAGTGTATCTTCAGCAGAAGGGAGGGAGGCACCCGTTTCTGTGTGTGTGTGTGTGTGTGTGTGTGTGCGCGCGTGCCTCGGGCCTCACTCACTTGGACAGGGAGACGCCGCCCGGCTTCCCGATGAGGTCCTCGTGGTGCAGCACAGCGTCGCTCCAGGCGATGCCCAGGAACCGCAGCACGCGTTGCAGGGTGCGGCGCGGGTGCAGCACCAGCTGCTCGTAGTACACGGGCAGGCACTTGTGCGCGCCCACCTCCAGGCACTGCGCGTACATCACCTCGATGGCGCGGTTCCATTTGGTGAGGCAGTCGCGGTAGCTGCTCAGGTCGAAGCCGGCGATGGTGACCTTGCGCGTGATCATGGAGTGCACAGAGGCGCGGCCGTCCCGCACCATCAGCAGGAACTTGGAGTTGGGGAAGAGGCGCGCCAGGTACGCGGAGGACTTGAGCGTGAAGGGGTCCTTGTTGCACAGCACGCGCGCCGGCTCCCCGTGCTTGGCGATCACCTCCAGGATGAAGGCCTGCATGGCGGCGTCCAGCACCTCGTCCGTCACGCCCGCCTCGTCCAGCCGCAGCTTCTCGCGCCCGGACTTGGACCAGGCCTGGCGCATGGCCAGCACGCGCGGGATGATGCGCGTCTCCTCGCCGCAGCGCACCTCGGGGTGCGCGTCCAGCATGGCGCGCATGAGCGTGGTGCCGCTGCGGGGCACGCCGCCCACGAACACCAGCGGCATGGCCTTGCCGTAGCGGTACTCCACGCGGTCGGCGCCCAGCACGGCCAGCTCCTCCTGCTCGGGCCGCATGGCCGGGCGCGGGCCGCGCTGCGCCGCCCTGCACTCCAGCGCCTGCCGCGCCAGCTGCGCCACCAGCACCAGGGTCAGCGCGCAGCCGGCGGCCAGCAGCGCCCTGCGCACCGACAGCCGCATGCCGGCCGCGGGGAGCTTCAGACACGCGACGGCCGCGCACGGGTCAGCCGCAGGCCCGCCTGGCTCACATCTGCGGAGGGATGGAGAGGACAGTGGTCAGGGCCCCATGCCGGCCCTCCACAGACACCCGGCGTTCCCTACCCGTGGCCCTGGGCACCGGCCCTTCCTAACTCATGGAAACAGCTGTCCTCCAAAGGCCTGTGACAACCCCAAAGGCCTGGTTCCAGCCCCTTCTGCTCACTTCTTGGTTATGGGACCCAGCCCTCCTCTGCCTCAGTTTCCCTACCCACCCCTGCACCTCCTTCCAGAATCAGTCAGACAGACGTAGGACTGAACCCCAGCTCTGCCACTTCGCGCTGTGGGGCTCAGGCAACAGACTCCACACCTCTGAGCCCCGCGGGCACAACAGGCGCAAGGGCTGCCTCAACACTAAACTGCCCTCTGAGGTTTCAACAGGGCCCCACAGGCAGGCAGCGTCCCAGTGAACATTAGTGGGTTTTAGCTGGTGTGGCACACAACTGTAATCCCAGCTACTCGCAGGCAGAGGCAGAGGCGGGAGGATCACAAGTTCTAGGCCAGGCCAGGCAGTTAGTGAGACCCTATTGCAAACCACAATACCAAGGGCGTGGCTCAAATAATAAAGCAGCTGCCCTGGGTTCAACCTTTGGCAGAAGAAAAAAAAAATAGTTGTGCTGTCTGCCATGATTGTGGGGTACTCACTTATTCCAACATCAAATGAGCTCCTCTGTGTGCTGGGTGAGGATGTGGAGCTAAGACACTCAGTCTCAGTTCCCCACATCTATGGGCACCTACACTTGTCATCTGCGTCCTTGAGCAGGTGAGACTTTCCCTGGGAGGTCTGAGCCTGAGCAGGTGAGGGAGGCCTTCCCTGGAAGGTCGGAGCAGTGGGGAGGAAGTAGGCAGGAGGAAGGGGAGGGTGCTCTGGCAGAGACAGCAGCCACAGCAGACATAGGAAGGAAGAAACAACCTGGGGCTCTGGTGGCTTCTCAAATGGTGAGGATCTGGTGGCAGGGAGTGGGCACTGGCACTCTTTTCTTTTTTTGTTTCTTTCTTTTTTCAGTGGGATGGAACGCAGGGCCTTGCACATGCTAGGCGCCACCTTACCACTGAGCTACACTACACCCCCAGTCCATGACATTCTTCTTGAGACGTGAGCTTTAACCAAAACCCCAAAAGGCCTGGTTTGCAGCTGGGCCAATCCAGCTGCAAGAGCGGGGCTGCCTGGGCCCCCTGGGGCAGCAGGAAGTGGAGAGGAGCCTCAAAGCAGACCTGGCACTGGGGGGTGAGAGCTGAGCAGGAGGAGCACGGCTTCCAGGCTGACTGGGTTGCAGCGCCAGACCCTGCCTCAGAAGTAAAGGCCTGGAGTCCAGCCTGCTGGGCCGCTAGCGTGGGCGTGGGGCTGGCGGGTCACCACCACGGACGGCCGCATGCTTCACCTCCTGAGCTCAGTCTGCTGACAACGTCAGGATCCACTGGCACCCTCAACTGCAGGTGTGCAATGGGGAAGGGCTGGACCCAGGGTCACCCTCAGGAGGGAGGCAGGCCAGGGAGCTACTCAGAACTCCCCAAGGAGCCCCGGCTTCTTCAAGTTTTCCACCAAAAGCAACCCTTAGACTGAGACTGAAATTCTGCCAATTACCATGATCCTGGTGGCAAGACCCCCAGGGTGCTGTCAATCACACTTTAGTCTGAATTAGCAATAATCGCCCTTTGGGGGAGCAGGTGGAGAAGGGGGGCAATTTAGAAAGGGCATGGTTCCAGAAAGGGTGGGTGTAGCACAGTGTGCTCGGTGTATGGCAGCCACAAATCTGGGGTTGGTGATTTAGACACTAAATAGCAAGGGAAAGGATTATCAGCCAGTCTTGCGACACCCTGGCTATGGTGTTTTCGGCGGCGGAGGGCCTGGGATTTGTGCTCACGCGGACAGAGCGCTCCCTGTGCTAAAGCGTTTCTCCCACATCACCAGAGCTCAGACAGAGGAAGCAACTTGCCCGAGGTTGCACAGCCCAAGTAGTGGTCATGGCCAAAGCCACGCTGTCACCAGAAGAAACCAGCTCCACCCGGGCAGGCCGGTCAGTGGCTTGAGAAGCCACCAGCATCCCAGCCACGGGGACCATGGGGACTGCAGGGTGTCCTGCCGCCCCACATTCAAATCTCCCCTCTGCCGCCTGCCAGCTGGTGACCTACACAAAGGACTTCACCTCTCTGCACGTTGGTTTTATTCTCTAAGAAAAGAGATCATCATGACCTCTCCTGTAGGAACCTGACGTGGGGTCCAGGGCCTCTTGCGTGGAGTGCTCAGAGGGCCTGCTCTGGTGGCTGGCAAGTCCCCTGCCACCTCGGATGCAGCCACCTCTACCCTGTGCTCAGAACAGAGGCTGACACTCGCCCAGCTGCGGGTCGCCGCCTGCTTCTCGCTCTGGCTCCTGACAGCTGGGTGGATGGAGTTAGGCTGCCATCGGCCTTGCTCAGCCCATAACGGAGGCCGGAGGTGTGGGGGCACCGTGCCCAGGGCTGCGTCTGAGGGCCTGGTCAGGGTGACTCACCTCCCCCGGGCGCGCTCATCTCGGGGCTCCAGCCCTTGGGGCAGCTCCTGCCCCCTGGCTGCCGGCACCGGCACCGGCCTGCAGGACAAAGGAGAGACTGCGTCAGGAGGGCGTGGAGGTGACGCTGCCCTCAGACAGGTGGGCAGAAGGACTGTGCTCCTCGGAGCGAGCGCCCTCGGGAGGGACTAGGGGCGGATGCCGCGGCGGGGTCTGAGCCGCCTGCTCCCAGGACGTACTCACCTCACAGACAGAGTGCAAGCCAAGAGCTGGCCTCGGGGAGCCCTGGTCCCTGCCAGCCAGGCCTCTCCCTTCCTCGCGAGCCCCTGGGCTTCAGAAGTAAGTCTAACAACAAACGCCACGACCACCCTGTGGCCACCTGGGACTGCCGGGCATGGCTGATGGGGCTGTGCCCTGCACGACTGCAAAGGGTACCGTGCCCCGAGCCTCTGGTGATAAGGTCCTCGGAGCTGCACCAAGCCTTGTCCCCAGCACCTACCGTCCAGCGGCTGCTGCTGAAACGGCAGCCCATGTCCCTGAAACCCAACCAGACAAAGGCCACGATGGTCTCAATTTTACACCACCAAGAGGGAGAGCAACTGACCAAGAATGCACAGAGCCGGTTCCCCATCTGGACTCGTGATCCCAGTGCCCACTGTCCCCACCAGGTCAGGGACACGGCCAGCGTGGGAGCGAGGGGGCAGAGCAGACAGCTCAGGGCTGTGCCCTTATCTGAATGGAAGCCCAATTCCCACCTCGCAGAAGGGACAGTTGAGGCCTGGGAGTGGAAACGGCTTCACAGTCTTGCACTGAGCATGGGGCGCGACCTCCCTCCTCTGTCCCTGGTCCAGGTGGTGGGTGGGGGCAGGGACGGCTCCCTAAGAGCAGAGTCCCACTCCCTGGAGCTGGGGTCTTCCTGTTCTGTGGAGAGGGCTCGGGGAGGCTCGGTGCAAGGCCAGCACCGACGAGGACGACTTGTACTCACCCCAGAGTGTGTGCTGCGCTCCGCCCTTGTCTTCCCTCATCCCCGCCTCTCTAACTTGTCCTATCCACAAGCCCCAGCCCAGTGAAAACCTCTAGGCCCTGCTAGAGAGGGGCCCAGCTGTAAGCACACCCCCACAACAGTCCCCACACTACAGGTCACCCTGGGCACAGTGGTGACCACTCCCTGCCAGTACAGCTCTTCTGGAGGTCTGGCCACCCTCAGGGGCCCTTGGAATACCAGTGGCCCCAGTCACGGCCCGGCCTCCACTCCAGCAACAGCAGCCCTTTGAGACCGGCTGTGAGGCCCTCGTCTTGCTCACCTCCATGCTCACCGCGTAGCCACTACTTCTCACTTCTTTCCTTCATGTAAAATTCAGCCACGTGGCCGACGGTGGCCGCAGTGGACAGCACAGGTCTAGAATGCAGTCCCCAAATTATGACTGCAAGCCAAGTCCAGCCCAGGGTGCCTGCAAGGCCCTGAGCTAGGAACGGTGTGGATGTCACCTGTGACGTGGTCACATCCACACACTCGGCAGTGTCCTGGAAAACACTTGGAGAGCCAATGGCTTCCATGTGTTCTGTAAACAGCACGGCTCGACGGCCACTTACACGGCATGACGTTGTCCAAGGGACTGGAGGTCACTTAGTGCAGCTCGTGTACACGGGGTGCGCACACAGCTGAACTAACCAGCGCACAGAGCTGCATGTGTGGGGTGGGGGCTGGGGACACCCTTCCCAGCACACGTTCCTGGTGCTGTCCGTCACGCTGTCTTTCTAGACGACATCATCCTAAAGTGACCAGTAGTTTCTACATCTGCACACCAGGCCCAAGACAGGCCTGACTGCTTGGGTTCAAATCCCTGCTGTGTGACCATGACACACAGCATGTGTGAACCTTTCTGAACTTCCAGGAGGCCCACAGGTGTAGCCAGTAGGACCGAGGAGGTGGCCGCCTGGACTCTGGAGGTGGATCAGTGAGGCAGAATCGGAGTGGTGTCCACCACAGTGGCTGCTGTCACAGCAGGTGGTTTGTGGGGTATGGTTTTCTCCCCATCTGCTGAATGGGAACTAGCGATGCAGGGGACCCACAGAAGTCACACAGGAAGAGGAAAGTCAGTTTCACAATGCAGCTCTGTCCCCACAACTGTCCTAGTGGGGGCCAAAGGACCTGGCAGTGGGCTGACAACAGTGACAGATGCTCAGAGATGGGGAAGATGGGGGGACATTTGGTTCAGACCCCTGTGGATGTTCTAAAACAGTGCTGCTCCTCCTTGCTCAGCAGATCTGAGGTTCCAGAGGCGACACTGGGGGAGGGAAGCTGGCAGCAGTCACTGCTTACGGTGGCCTTGGATGGGGACTATGCCCTTGGGCCCAGCTCAGCCCTGTGGTCATCCCATGGCTCTGCCTGCCCCACCCTAGCCCCCGCACAGAGCAGTGACAGAGCTCTCTGGAGCAAGGCCCCTGGGAATCGGAGAACCCCAGCAACAAAGCCCCCAGAAAAGCCGCGGCGTCACTCTGGGGCTTGGGCATGCAGAGCTGGGGACAGCGCCCTCGTGGTGCTCCTGCCACTGTGCTCTCTACATAGGTCACGTACATCACCTCCCCCAATACCACAGGCTCCCTTCTGAGTCACCCACTCTCTGTGGCTCAGGGAGGTAGTGGGGCCTGTCTAAGGACAGGCAGCTGGTTGGCAGGGGACCTGTACTTCTAAACCCAGCATCTGTTCCCTGACTCATTTCCCTAAAACAACACAGGCAGCGCCCCCAGACCACCCCTGCCTCACCCTCAGAGGCCCCCTTCGCCCTCCGGGGGATGCAAACCAGGAGTGGGAAGCTCTGGGCCTGGAGGTCACCCCCGCTGGGTGTCCTGGGTCAGTGTGGGGCCAAGCCTCGGGTTCCTCTTTGGTAAAAGGTGACCTTGAGTGATGGGGTACAAAGGAAGCAGAACGTGGAGCACATCCAAGGTCTCTGGGAGAAGAACCTTGTCCCTGAACTTTCTGATGAAGCACCCTCGGTCTGGATCAAGTGGCCACCATGCCAGCATCACAGGACGCATCACCACCCTCACTCCACCCTCCGTGCACCCTCACTCCAGAGTGAGCCAAGCCCTGGGCGTCAAGAACCTAAGGCTGCGGTTCCCATCCCAAGCCCAACCAGCCCCATCCCAGCCCCAAACGCTGACAACTGTCGCTCTCGCTCTAGGGACGGTCGCTTTTGCTCTCCAGTAAGTGCTGCTGTCCCTTCTCTGTATCGTCACGTCTGGCCTAAATTCCTCTCTTGCGGGACAAGAGAGGAGGTGGACAGCTGCACTAAACCCCTCGGTGACATTCCTGTGCCTGCCCGGGTGCTGCGGCTTAGCCATGCCAGGACAGCCACACGCGTCTGTAAGACTGGCCACCGCCAGCACTCGACAGGAGCGAGCGGTGCCCACCAGCATCACTGTCCTGACGTGACATCACACAGGCAAAGACTGGAAGGGACACTGGAACTAAGGCACGTGGGGTGCTGGGAGGTAGGGACTGCCAGGACCCTTTAATGTCCTGGGACTCTGTTTTTTCCTCTTTGTTGAGGCTCCCAAGTGCCTCAGTAGGGCCTAGAAAGCAGCTGGTAGCTCTGGGGCCAGACATCTGTCCCAGATGTCAACTCTGAGGCTACAGCACAAAAGGTGCTTCAGGGACACATGAGCCCACAAGGCTGTGTCCCAGTAGGATGGATGACCAAACCAGGCACGACTCAGAGGGGTCCTGTGGCCACTCTGCCATGAAAGTCAACATCAGTCACCCCCAGAGGATGGGGGACTACGATACAACCTTAGGGACCAGGTACAGGCCAGTGTGTGTCAGGTGCCAGGCTCTTCTCAGGAGGGACAGGGTGAGGACTCAGGTGCCCAGCTTTGGGTAAGGAAGAGAAAATGGATAATTCCAGAACAGAGAGTTGAGGCAGCTATCAGAGGATTGCAGCTCAAGCAAAAAGTCAGTGAGACTCAATCTCAACAAACAACAAACAAACCATACATAGCGGTACCTAGCTGTAATCCCAGCTATGCAAGAGGTATAGGTAAGAGGTTCACAGTCCAGGACAGCCCTGGGCAAAACACTGGAGACCCTACCTAAAAATAACTAAAGCCAAAGGGGCTGGAGGTGTGGCTCAAGTGGTAGAGCACCTGCCTAGCAAGGGTGAGGCCCTGAGTTCAAACCCCAGCACTGCCAAAGGGAAAAGAACAAACAGTTGTTTTTTCACGGAGAGCCACTGGCATCTGTGTGTGGCCACGTGAGGGCTTAGGAGGACAGACTTGTGTGCGCCTGTGGGTCTTCTATGTGCTTGGCTCTAACACAAGCCGCAGAGGACAGAGCTGTGTTGGCCCATTTACAGGAAGAAAAGCCGAGGCTCAGACAGCCAAGGTACTCGGTACCAGCTGGAGGCCACACAGCTGGGGAGCGGCAGGGCCTGACATCAAGGTCGGAACCACTTCCACCACCTCCCCCACCTCCGCTGAACCCGCACACAGATGGAGGCTTTGCCCAGCTAAGGTGACTGCTCAGGCAGTGCCCGTCCAGACTCCAGTCCTTGTCTCAGCCTTGACTTGAACTTCCGTGGGGAGGCACAGGGCCTCTGCCTGGGAACAATGCAAACAGGAAAGGGCCAGGCCCACCTCACAGGGGCCGGGCTTCCTGCGGCTGCACTGCCTCCACCCCAGGATCCCTCTCCACAGCTCTGCAGGAGGCAGCCAGAGGTGGGGGCTGAGCACTGCCCTGGGTCCTTCCTACCTGGCCTTGCCCTGGCTCTGCGGCTGCAGGCAGTGCAGCCGAGGCACTCTGGAGGATTAACAGATGCACTGATTCCTGTGCGTCCTGTTACTCCCCTGGGACATCGTCTTCACTTCAGCAGCCATAAGAAGAGCCTGAAATGCAGCAGAGGGCAGTGGTGCCCCTGTAATCCCAGGGCTTAGGAGGCGAAGGAAGTAAAATGGTGAGTTAAAATCTAGCCGGGGCACTTAGTAAGACCCTGTCTCAAAAACACACAACAAAGCCTGGGTCCTGCCCCCCAAATACAATGGAGAACGTGAAGGACTGTAGTCTCCTAGGCTACAATGTCACACAATGTGACACTGTGGCTGCTGTGACACTGCAGCCGCTGTGACGAGCGCAGGCACCGAGCGGCCAGTGGCGGCGGGGCAGCCACCCACGATGACACAGCCCTTGCCTGGTTGCTTATGTGGTCACCGTGGCACAGCTGACTGCTGGAGTGTGTACCCCTACGTATGACAAACTCCCCGTACAATAGAGCTCCACGGTGCGAGGCGGCCCCCGCCATCTCCCCGTCTCTTGAAGGCATCAACAGACGCAAGCCACTGACCTGCCCTACTCAGTTCACATCAGGTCACACTATGACTTTTGCACGACAAGGCTGCGTAACGACGAGCTCACCAGAACACAGGCTGGCCTTGAACCTGTGATCCTCCTGTTCCTGCCTCCCAAGTGCTGCATTACAGGCACGAATCACAACTATGTCCTGATCTGGAGGTCGTGTTTGAGCAAGTGCTGCCTCCCTGGGGCGCTGAACTCAGCACTCACCACCGGGCAGGCACAGACACTGCAATGCCCTGTCTTATGAGGGAGGCGGCCACGCCTGGAGACAAACCAAGGACCCAACCTTGGCCCTGTCACTGCCCAGCTGTGTGACCCTGAGCCCGTGGCTTCTCTCTGAGCCTCACTTGGAAAATGTTTGAAAATCTCAGCTGCTACTCATCTGACAAGGATTAATATTCAGAATATACAAAGAGCTCAAAGACTAAACACCAAAAGAATCAGTGCTGCAATTATCAAATGGCAAGTGAATTGAACAGAAGGACACTGCAGGACAGGGTGGGCACCAAGGGCCCGGGCACACGGTGACAGGCAGGGCATCTGCACTGCAGATCCCTGTGGAATGGGGAGCAGGACACACATGTGCAGCACCCTGTGGGGGACACAGGTCCCCTCGGGAAAGACCTAGCCTTCCCTCTGGGTGGCCATGACTTGGCTGTCTGCACAAAGAGCATTCTTTTTCCATGAAGCATCACCAAGTCTGTGGCCTTTGGGAATGCCAGGCTTCAAGAGCAGGATGGAGGGAAGCTTTCCAAATGGGTACAAATCCTGTGCACTGCTCATTGCAGAGCTCTTCCCACTTAGACTCAGTTTCCCCATCACTGACTGCCAGGGTGAGGCTAAGCTCTGCCTCCCTCCCCTGGATTGCACCAACTTCAACACCCAGAACCTTCTCTGAGTCGATGCCTGAATTTGAGTCCCAGACAGATCCACAGATCACCAGAGCATCAGCCTCCCAGGTGGCCAGGATGGATAATTGGCCAGGACACCCCCACATCATCACCTCCCTGTGGCTCACAGTGCACAGGTGACCTTGGATGAGGCTGTCACGTCTCTGAAGGTCAGTGTCCTGTCCTGAAACCATATCCCTCAAGGGCTCCATGGCTTAGAGTAGCCACGGCAGGCAACCTGGCACCTGGCACCGTAAACACCCTAAAGACACAAGAGCCACTGCACCCCGTGTCCCCAGGACCCCCAGAGACAAGACTCGACTGTCCACACTCCCAAGGCTTGCGAGCCACCCAGCTGGACCACTCTTGTCTACCTGACCACCTCTGGCAAATTCCACGGGCAGCCGCTTCTGCCCCACAGGAAGCCTACGCTCTCTTTGCCGAGGCGGCACATCTGGCCACCACAGGCCACCCTGGCCTCCTTCCTTCCTGGCCAGCACTCTCCCGGCCCCTTGCAGCAAACACCCATGGTGCCGAGAGAAGCAGGAGGCACAGCCACAGCAGAGCGGCCCAGGAGGCCACAGCCTCAGACAGCTCTGCCGAGGTCCAGCCATGGGACAGGGCAGGTGAGCACCAGCCTCAGTTTCCCCATCTGGACACGGGCTCTGCTGAGATGACGCACGAGTCAGGCACTGGGGCAGGGCTGGCAAGGGGAGGAGGCAGTTCCCGCGGCTACCAGCTTCACATCGTCTGTAATTAGGCACTAATTAAGCATCCCGCAGCAGACACGTTGCGAGGAGCTTAGTACCTGCGGGTGAGATCCCGCTGATAAAAGGGTTATCAGGCCTGTGGCTGCTTATTTACACTGCAAAAGCCAACAGCTCTGGAGGGACAGTCCCCAACACGCGAGCCAGGCTGCACAGCCCCCACCCTCACTTTCTCAATTAACAAACTCCACAGTGAATCCGTGCCCGGGCACTGGAACTGGGGCGATTTCTAGGACCGCTGCGTGGCCTTGGGACCCCGAGCCGGCAATGGCTCTGTGCCAGCCCAGAGGGAAGCGTGCAGCCAGGGTCACGCTGCACAGCAATGCGCGGCCAGGCGCGCCCCACCCCCCCAAGGCCTGGGATCTCGTGGGTACTGACGTCAGGCTGGGTGGCTCCACAGACAAGATGAGGCAGGAGGCTGAGTCACGGCGGGGCCGTGAGCTCCGTGACCTTGGACAAGACACTGAACGTCTAATCCCGTGAACAGTGGCGCCATGGGACACGTGTGGAGAGCTTACAGGACTGTGCCAGGTGACACGAGGCACTGAGGTCCTGCTGCTGCTGTTAGCGCTACCATTACTGTAGTTACTGAAAGTCCCCAACAGGAAAACCCAGACACAAAACTTGGATTGTGTATTTTGTATTTTAGGGCTGACAGGACACTCGAAACGTTTCAAATTTTGGAGCATTACAGATTTGGGACGTTCATATTACAAATCCTTGGCCACTAAAGTCTGTACAAATATTCCAAAACCTAAAATAATTAAAGCCAGGTATGGTGGCTCATGCATGGAGTCCCAGCTACTTGGGAGGCAGAGATAGGGAGGATCATGGTTTGAGGCCAGTCCAGGCAAAAAAAAGTTCACGAGACCCCATCTCAACAGAATAAAAGCTGGCGTGGTGGCACATGCCTGCCATCCCAGCCAAGGCTAGAAGCTTAAATTGGAACTCAAGGTTGGACGGTCTGGGCAAAAAGTGAGACCCCATCTCCAAAATAACCAGAGCAAAAAGGGATGGAGCCGTGGCTCAAGAGTTACAGCACCTGTGTAACAAGCACAAGACCCTGCATTCAAACCTTAGTACCAGCAAGAGAAAAAAAAGAAAAGGCCAATTTAGACAGGGCACTTGGGAGCCATGGGCAGGTGCCTGGGTGGGAGAGGAGCAGCGTGACTTTGAAGTGACACACGGAACACCTCCACCAAGGTCCTCCCTGGCAAGCCCCATGACACTGGTGGTCCTCCCAATGCCGCTGGGCAAAAACACAGCCACCCTGCCACTTCCAGCCTTGCTTGCTTGTCTTGCTGAGTGCTGGCCGGGTCACTCAATACAAGTGTGGCCTCAGGGCACACGTGGATGACCAGGAGGCTGAAACCTGGGAGGGGCCCAGGTGGCAGAGGAGGAACGGCCCCTACTTCAGTTGCGAAAAGGGTTCAAGCCCTGCTACCACTCTGCTGTGTGGCATTGGGAAAGCCCCTTTCCCTCTCTGTGCTGCAGTCTGCCCATACACTCGGAGCAGTCACGGCTGCTGGAGGGACAAATGACCATAACCAGCAGTGGTTTCCTTGGGTGAGCCTCTGCCTGAGCCAGGCACGCCGGGATCCCACAGAGCCTGCTGGATCCCCACAGCTCTGGATCCCGCTCATGTTTTAAGTCACTCAGTTGCTCAACTTACAAGTGTACACTCCATGTGACAAGGAACAGGAGCGGGTGCAGGTCTTTTTGTGTGGTACTGGGATTTGAACTCAGGGCCTTGTGCTCACTAGGCAGGTGCTCTGCCACTTGAGCCATGCCCCAGCTCCTTTTGCATTAGCTATTTTTCTAATAGGGCCTTGCGTTTACTTGCCAGGCTGGCCTCTGACCTTGATCCTCCTATCTATGCCTCCCACACAGCTGGAGAACACAGGCGTGAACCACCATAGCTGGCTTGCTTGCTGAGATGGGGTTTTACTAACTTTCTGCCTGGTCTGGCCTAGAACCGCTATCTTCCTACCTCTACTTCACACGTAGCTGGGATTATAGCTGTGTGTCATCGTGCCCGGCCCAAGGCTTAAGTCTTTCTGGAGCAAATCTCCAGTCCTGTCCTCATCCCCCTTCTGGGAGGTAAGCGAGCACAGTTGATCAGTGTGGGGAGGCCAAGCCCTTCCTAGGGGTCAAGGTCCGAAACCCACATCAGTACAGATCCCACAAAACCTTCTCTCCCCCTCCATCCCACACATCCTTCTTCCCTTCCCCAGGTGCCTTCACCACACTGGGCCTCAGCCAGGGGATTGATCATGCCCCTCGGGACAGCTGGCAATGTCTGGGGGCAGTGTCTGGGGGCGGGAGGGGTCAGGATGGGGAGAGGCGGGAGGCTGCCATGGGCCCTGGCACCATCTGGCCACAGAGGCCTCTGTGCCGAGGCTCTGGCCGGCTTCTCCATGGACACCTGGAACGCACAGGGGTCCTTGCCCAGCTCTCGTGGTCAGCCCCTCCACTCCATCTTCAGGCACTGAGTGCGCACTGTATGCTGACCCCATCGGCCTGCGCACTCCATCCTCAGGATGCCGCCTGAGTGCCTGCAACACCCCACTCCAGCCCACAAGCCACATCAGTAAACAAGCCAGGCAAAGCTACCTGCTCAGAGGGCTCCGTCATGCCCAGGTGACCCGGGAGTCCCCACAGCCCTTCCTCCTGCACCTCTGGTGGGGCCAACACAGGGTTCCCTCAGTCATCTTTGAAGCCACAGAAGAACACACTCCTTGTGCTGGTGACAGGCACCCTGGGACCTGGTAGAGACCAGCAAGTGGCAGGGTCTCATCCCGGGGGCTCCAGACCTCAGGCTAGCAGCCCCCATACACAACAGGACCCCTCCTGACAGCTCCCTGCAGGGCCCGACAGGAGGGGATGCACCTACCAAGGCCCCGCAGAGGCCCTCAGCTGCCTTTTGCACCAACTCTGAACTTCTGGTCTTTGCCAAGCTGACGACGCCTCTGACCCACCAGAGCTGGAGGCTAGGGTGGGAATAGGGGTCCGGGTCCCCCTGGCTCTGCTTTCAGGCTCTGGCCCGACATGTGGGTCTGCCATGCCACTTGCCTGCCCAGACACCACAGTGGTCACGGCTCTTGGAGCAAGAAGGCGGAAGGTGACAGCTCACCCAGCAAAGGAAGGGGAGCTCTGATGGGAGGGACAGGCCCCATGGCTGGGAATCTGAGGACATGGGTCAGGCCGCCCAGGCCCACTCACGTTCACTCATGCAGGACGGAACAGGCTGGGCACAGGCCGGGCCTGCCCTGCCATGCGTGACAGGCGATCCAGGAAATGTAGGCAGGAGGAAATGGTTCTGCAGCCCAGGAGTGGGAGGGGCCCAGCTCTGCTCTCAGAACCAGCTGCAGCCAGCCTCAGTTTCCTGCCCTAGAAAACAGGCTCACACACTCACTGCTGAGGGTGGCTGTGAGGACTGACCGTCTAAGGTCAGTCAACAAACAGACCTCCCTCCCATCTGGAGCCTCCCCCTGCCTCAGGCCAGCACAGTGTCGCCCACTCATCAGATGAGGAAAATGAGGCCCACAGGTAGACTGGGCCCTGACCTCCACTGCACAGGGATCTGGACGTGTGAGGCCCCGGTCAAGAGCCAGCCCTGCTCCTCTGAGTTCTACCGCCGTGGAGCTGCATGACCCCGGGTGAGCCACTATACCTCTCTGAGCCGCAGTGTCCCCCAGTGAGATGGGGACACAAGCCAGGGAGGAGAGAGAAGGCACCTGAGAGCTCGTTTCACATGAGGGCTCCTGGCCCTGGAAGATGTGACCCTGTGGCATCGCTGATCTTTCTGAGTGTGAGGCCAGAGAGGGAAGGCCACCTGCTCAAGGTGACACAGCTGGTTAGCAGTGGACAGCTGGGCGGGCACAGAGGTGGGGTTAGATCTGAGTGGGGTACAGGCAGCAGTGGGGTGGGATGAGGGCCAGCCTCTGGTCACAGGGTCTTCTCCTGGCTCGTAGCTGCACAGCCTCTCTGAAGCATGGTTCACACTGGGCCGGCCCCCCGTCCCGAGGCGGCACCTCTGTCCTGGGTCCTAAGGGCCGTGGGTGGCCCTGGCTGTGGATGGGCATCAGGCTACCCTCCCTGGCTGCGGGACTTCTCAGCATAGCCCAGGACTTGTAGGCCACTTGACCGTCCATGAACCCAGACACGTAAAGAGATAGAGAAGGGCAGGAGCACAGCCGGGTGTGAGACAGGCTGGCGTGGACAGGAGGTTACTAGACGGCCACCAAGCACAGAAAGTGCCCTCGATCTCCTCATCCAACAGGGAATGACTTACAGGTCATCGTGGGGGCCACGCACCCTAAAACTACCACAAAGCAAAGCAGGTACAGCAAGCATCGGCAAGGACGGGGAGGCGGCAGGCCTCCCATGCTCCGTGGTGGAAAGCTGGAGCCTGCACCGTCCGCTCGGAAACCCCAAGGTGCAACAGAGCCGAGTGCTAAACACACACTTCTCCACGAGCCACAACTCCACTGCCAAGTTCACATCAGAAATGCGCAGGCTGCCCCTTGAAGGACATGTATGGAAAGGTGGCAGCACCACCCTCACGCCCCACCCCCCGGCAGCTCCATTAGCACCAAAAAGAATAAATAAGTACCATGACAGACACCGCCTGGCCCAGGGAAAGGGCAGGCCGGAGCCTCGCACAGTAACAACAGATCCTACAGAGCCGTGACACACAGGTCCCCAAATACAACATACAGGGGACATCAGAACAGTGGTGACCCTGGGGGGTGTGCAGATCACTGGAGGGGGCACAAGATATCTTGGGGAGCTGGCGTGGCCTCTTTTTAGATCTGAGTGCAGATCACAGGGACACAGCTACCCTCAGAAAACCCAGGGTGCTGCACACTTGTGTGTCAGACTTTAATACAGTCCAGAATCACTCCGTCCACCGCTGCCGAGAGGTGCTGCTGGCCACGGCACCTGGCCACCCGCGCCCTTTCCTGGCTTCCCACGCTCATTCACTCAGTCCACACTCAAGGCAGGCACCGGAGCCGTGGCCTCTGATCCTACCACCCACACCCCAGCTCCCGGCAGACACCTCAGACACGCTGCACAAGCCAGCGGCAGGCTGGGTGGCCTGTGATCAGAGGCCATGCTGTCCCTCTGTCTTCCTCCCTCGGCCGCTCTCCCACTGTGAGGACGGTTAGAGCTTTTCCTAATGCAGAGCCAAACCCAGCCGTGTGGCGCAGGTACTGGGAGGGTCACACCTCTGTACCCGATCCCTCCTCCGGCCAGGACCCTGGGGCCCCTGCAGCTCTGGCAGGCAGACCCGTCCCTCTGTGTCCCCCCCATGTCTTCGTGTCCCCACCCAGTGCTCCCCCACCCACTATCTGCTCTCGGGCGGCTCCACCTTTCTGTTGGTGCCAAAACCCTGAGCAACATGGACTCTGCTCTCTCCCGCCCAGTCCAACCCCGGCAAGTCACCTTTACTACAGGGCCAGCATCTCCCTGTCACCCCTGCAGGGCACCACAGCACAGTATGTCCTGAGGCCGGCTCCCCTCGGCGATGCAGCCTGGGGACAGGACCCAGAGCGACTCTCCTCTCCTCAGCTGATCCTCCACCCGAGTGCGGCCTCAGGAAAAGCACAAAGCCGAGGCTCCCGAGGTTCCCGAGGTTCCCGAGGCTCCCGAGGCTCCCGTGGCTCCCTCCTCCCTCGGGAGAAGCTGGCCCTGTGAGCCCAGCGGGCTCCACCCGGCCCCTTACCTGTCTTCCCCGTTCCCCGGGCCCTGGCTTGCTCTCTCTCCTTCGGCCACTCGTCCCTCACTGTTGGTCCCTCACATCCCAGAGTCGGCCTCCTGCACCCACGTTCCACACGCGCTGTCTGGGCTCCTGGGGGCCGTGGTCCCCACAGCAGGAGCTCAGTAAACCTAATTGTCAGAGTGCCCCTTTGCACCTTTCCCCAGGCCACACGAGGCTGACCAGCCCTCAGCCTGGCCACCTCCAAATACCAACTCCCCGCCTGTTGGCCTCCAACTTGGGCAGCTGGCACTGACTGCGTGGGCACAAGCTTGGCACCTCGCTAAGTTTCAGGATCACTGATCACATGGCCCCCGCCCTGAGCCCTGACCAGCGACTCACACTTCCTGTCTGTCCAGTGTGCTCGCCTACAACCTCCTCATTGCCTGGCCATCCTGTTCTCATCCTGGCCTGTCCCATGTGGTGCCCCACGCTTTCCACGCTTCGGCAGCTTCAGCCTTTGTCATGGGCCCCTGCGCCCCGGCCTAGGGGAACCTCTAGCAGCCCTGACAGCGCTGTGCACCCCTGACTTTCCCATTTTCCTTCTCAGTCCACCCTGGACTCCTGGTGTGGACACATGGCCCAGGTCTGGCAATCACAACTCCCCACCCCCAGGCCCAGGATTGGCTCAAGGATGGATACAAGAGCCCACTTAGAGCAACGGAAGCAGGCGGAGGCATTGGCTGGGAGTGGGGTCCCCCTCTAGCCAGGGCCTGCCTGAGAACAAAGCCAATGTGGGAAGGCAGAGCCCAGAGATGGAGACAAACCCAGACAGTAGTTGGGCCTCTGGAGTCAGCCGTGCCTGAAGCCGTCCCTGGATGCCTTTGACATTTTTTTTTGCAGACGCTAGATTTTGCCTGTGATCCAGGAGTCCCACTCACACCTTCATGTTCCCATCCCCAGTCTGATCTTGGGTGCTGGTTGTCACCTCCAACTTGGGCATCACCTTTTTGGGTCACCCAGATGAGACCACAGCCCCCACGCCTCCCTTCGCCGTCCCCCATGTCCCCACTTCACAGAAAGCCTCGCCTGCCAAGGAGCAGGGCGCTCCAACCCCTTCTTTATTTCCTCACTTAGCACAGACCTAGTGCACCCTGAGCTGCTCACTGCACTTTACTGCTCGAGGCCCTCCATCCTTGTTTCCTTGGGTACCAGGTAGTAGAGGAAGGAAATGGGTCTTAAGGAAAACAGAGCTGCCCGGAATGCCCACCTCCAGTCTTGTGACCTCAGGCCCTCTCTGGGCTTCGCTTTCACCTGTGGAACAGCGAGACAGCTAAATGCATGAAGGTGAGAGTGAGCGAGCAGAACAGGCAGAGGCAGAACTCCTACTGCTCCTGACTCTGCTGCTTCTCTGCCTTCTCCTCTCAGTTCTGCTCCCCCACAATGTGGGCACTGTCCCTTTGCTCAGGATCATGAGCAGGATCATGTCCAGAAGGGGCTAACCCTGTGCCCCTGTCCAGTGACAGGCCTGAGGGGGCTGCAGTGCTCACACATAAGCACAGGACCCCCACACGGGGGAGCACAATTGTGGGGTTTCCAGGGATCTGTCTTCTAGCTGACATCGCTAAGCCTGGAGCTGTGACAGGGACAGCACGCCCAACAAGGCCAGCACAGGAGAACGCCCTTCTGAGAGATGGACAGTGAAAGAGGGAGCATGCACTGTGGCACCTGGACACGGCTGTGCCTGAAGGTGACATGCCTTTGCATTTGCCAATTACCCGAGGCAACACACTGCTCTGTCTTCTACCTTCAGTGATTTTGAACCAGGACACCTCTGCTCAGTCTTAGAGGCACAGCAGTCACAGTAAGGCCAAGCCCCCAGCATGACTTTACACCAGTCTGTGTTAGTAAAACTAAGCAGCATTTATTTCCAGTCTTAACTGAAGACCTGGGGTGACGCTGGGGTCCGCTTAGCACTCTCACTTCTGCCCTGAGATGTGTGTCCCCTCCACAAAGGAAGTGCCCCATGTCATCCTCTGTGGTCAGAAGGTGACCTGCACTTTGTGCTTAGAAAGTCTTTGGCCAGCTTCCCCTCCCCCCTGCATCCGGCTTCCTTCCCACTTCTTTGTGGAGGATGCTTTGTGATGGCTGAGGGCTAGGAGGGAAAGGCCAGCCTGGGGGAGAGCAAGCAAGTAAAAAACACCACCTGTGAAGTTCCCAAGACGGCCTGGCCTTCCTTCTGTAGTTCCCCCAAGAGACACCAGGCTTCTGCTGAGCATGTAATAGGGGTAGGAATGGGATTTGGGGAGAGGCCCCAGTTCTGAGGCAGCACAGCTCCCCTCATGGACACAGCAGAGACCCCCCTCCCACCACCGCTCCTGAAGCAGGAAGAGCGAGAACCCAAAGACCTCTCAGGTACTCAGAACGAGGAAACCCCACGGAGCCACAGGAGGGAGAAGGGCCAGGTGGGGGGCGGTGACTAGCCTTTTCCTAAACGTCAGGGCTCTGGGACCTTGTGGGAAAGTATTTCTACCTGCAGATATGTGTGTTCATTGCCAGGGACCCATGGAGACCCTCTTAGCGTCTCTGAGCCTCAGTTTCCCCAGCTGTAAAAAGTCTTCTTGCTGACAATCACTGAGGCCGCCATGTGTTCAGTGCCACACGACCAATCTGCAATCCTCGCAGCATCCCTGGGACCCTGGTTTGAGGAAACTGAGGACCAGAGACAGCAGCTGTCAGTCAGGTCCAAGGCGGCAGAAGTTCTAACTCCAGCGTGTCTGACCTGAGAGCCGCTATTGCTCACAGCCCAGCACACAAAGATAAAGATGGTGCCCAGGGGCACCTTTTGCTCAGACACTGGCCAGAGGGTATTGGAGAGGTGACTGGAAGCACCCCCAAGTTCCTCGAGTCCTCATCAGCCCTTCTCCTGGGTCCACCTCGTTCCCTCCTCATGTAGAGGTACCCTGAGAACAGAACAGGGAAAGGGCAACCATGAAGGGGCAGACACGGGGCGTCCTCCCCGCGGAACGCTGGCTCCCAGCCATGGCCACAGTGTGCCTGCGACTTCCTGACCACCCACCACCTGAGCAGGTGGGGCAGCAGGAGAGGAGTGGCCGACCCTCCACCCACTCAAGGGCAGTTTCGTGCGCCTGGCTTTCTCGGATCCCACAGCCATGAACTCTCCCACCCTCTGCATCGGGGCCACACAAGGGGCTATGAGACCTGGGTCCAAGCCCCCTCCCACCCAGGCCGCCCTGCCCAGTCTCACCACCTCACTCTCCTATTGAGCCCTGAGCCCCCGAGGAAGGTGAGGATCCAGGTTCTAATCCTGCTCCTCGGTGCTCTAACCCTATGCCCATCTCCCTGGCCTATAGAGGGGCACAGCGGGGACAAGAGCAGCCCCTCCTGGAGGGCTGGCTCCCAGGAAGTCATCAGCAAGTCTCCTGGTTCACATCTGATGATGTGTGGGGCATTCTCGAACGTCGCCATGGGTATTAGGACTTTGACCACACAAGCCTCCTTGTCACATGCTTCCCAGTCTCCTCCCCCAGTAGTTAGTGAAGAAGACAACAGGAACAGGGTGGCTATCAGCTGCTGGCACTCCAGGACCACCTCCTTCCCAGCTGGCACTTAAAGCTTCCTGGTGCGTCCATCTTTCCCCTCACATGTCAGCTCCACAGTGGGGACAAGGGTCTGTCATGTTCTCTGTTGGACTCTTGCACCCACACTGAGCCAGAGTTATCTGAGGTACAAATGAGCATGGCATACAGAAGGGGCTCGATAGCTACTACGAAATGACAACAGCATACAGAAGGCGCTCAATGGTTGGTAAGCAAAGGACACCCGGCTGTCCCCTCACAAAAGTCCCCAGGTGTGGGCGAAGCATCCTTTTAAAATGGCCAAAGGCCTCACGCGGCCCGTTCAGTGGCAGATCCTGGATCTGTCCCTGAGACCACGGCCATAGAGGGCCGTGCGCCAGGGCTCCACCCCTCCTGCCTTCCTGGGAGCCACTCTGACATCTGCTTTGCACTCAGGAAGGCAGGATGTCGGGGAACCATCCCAGGGACCTTACTGGTGCCGGCAAAGCCCAACAAGTCAGGCACGGGAGCGTGGGGCAGGAGGCTGGCATGAGTATCTGGGTACTAGGCAGAAGGAAGTAAGCGCGGGATGAGGGAGGAGCACTGGGACCTGGGGACCGGGAGGTGGGAGGTCAGAGGCCAGAGGTGAGGCTCTGAGGAGCGGGTCTCCAGGGACACACGCGGCCTGTGTGCAGTGCTGGGCCCACGTGGCAGGGAGAGCAGAAGCACGCACTGCACAACCTGGGCCGGAGCAGAAATGTCACCGGCAGGGAGGGTGAGTGACAAGGATGAGGATGGCAGTGACCATGGCACAAGCATTGCAAAGTCAGCTCAGCTGGCCTCCCGGCTCCCACCCACCCAAGGGTGGCGCTGCTCCCCTTCCTGGGCCCAGAGCGGCCAGGCCCTGGCCTGAGAGCTCACGGTAGGACGGGTGGCAGGAGGCTCGCACCGGTGCCGGTTCACAGCCCGCGCTCCAGCCCTGCTCCAGCTCTTCCAGGCCTGGAAGGGGCCTCTCCAGCTGCTGCCCACGTGCGGAGCTCACAGGACGCAAGGTCTCCGCCAGCCCCCGAGCGTGAGCGCAGGCATCTCTGCCCTGCAAACGCTGGTCCTGACCTCTGCGGCCTCACCTGTGTGGTGGCCTCGCCTGGAAAGCGTCAGAGCCCGAGGTCCACAGGGAGGAGAGCCCTGGCAGGGCACAGAGCCAGGCCGCCAAGAGGCGACATCACCTCTTAGGAGGGAGTTCCACCTGCAGTCCCCCTTCTCCCAGCTGAACACCACTGACCCCAACACTACTCCAGCTCCTGGGAGACTGAGACCCAGCTCCGTTCTCTCTCAAAACTGACCACGTCACTGTGACTCTGGGTTCAGTTTCCCCATCTAGGAAACTGGGTACCTAGATGGTACCCAGTTACCATCTATGTAACTTTTAACCTTGCTCCTCCTGCAGCACTCTTCACAGACAAATCCACACTGCTGGCCTACTGTCACCTGGCCATGGTGCACACTGGAGGGCAAAGGCACCCACTGTGCGTGGGCACCTGGGATCCCCAGACACAGAGTAAGGGACCCCCGACAGCCAAACCTACTCAGCCCCATGCAGCCTTCTGCCCTCCCACTGCCGGCCCAGGCTTCCTCTTTCTTCCCAGCCCAGGTCTGTCAGGGGCCCCACTGGGTGCCTGACCTCCCAGACCCCCATTCACCTGGGAAACGGCTGTTCCACCCTCTGCCAGGCCGGCAGGTGCCTGGTCCAGGCCCAGACTCTGTGGGTGAGAGGCGGGGCGGGGCGGGGTGAGGCAGGATGTCACTGGCAGCCAGAGGAAGCAGGACAGAGGAAGGACTGGTGAGTGTGTGCACCGGCGGGGGCGGAGGGGGAAGTGAGGAGGCTGGGGCGGAAGAAGGCAGACACTGACAGAGACAGAGAGCCAGCCAGGGGAGACAGAGATGGGGAAACAAGACAGGGAGAGGGAGACAAAGCAGGAGAGACAGAGACAAGGTGGGTAGAGACATGGGATGGGGGCAGAGATACGGGGATGGGAAGACACACATGGGTGACAGATGGAGATGGGGAGGAAGACATGTGGCAGAAGCAGAGATGCAGTCAGGAGAGAAACAGGGGAGACAGATTAGAGACCTCGAAGAGAGAGATTTACGGGTGACAAAGAAGGAGAGAGAAGAGGGATGACCGATGAGTCCGAAGGAGAGGCAACGAGGGAGACACAAAAGATACTGGGACAGAGGGGACTGGGGATGCCCTGGTGTCACCAGCTCCCTGCCCTGCCCCCTTCTTGGCTCGAGGAGCAGTTCCACCCCTAGTCGGGGCTCCCAGGGTCCCAAGAAAGGGTAGAATGCTAAGAGAAGGCCCCGAGCCCACCTGCTGAGGACAACCTTCCTGACCCAGGCTACATCCAGGACCCCCTTCATTCTCACTCATTTTTGTTAATGGAGTATGTTTGAAGCATGTTTTCAAAGGAAATTATAATCCATGGCTAAAGACCAGGCCCTCATTTTTAAAGTCCATGGCAATTGCTGGACGTGGTGGTACATGTCAGAGATCCAGAAGATGACCATTCAAGGCCAACCCAGGCAAAAGAAAAAAAGACCCCATCTCAACCAGCAAACCAGGCATGGTGGTACACACCTGTGACCCAAGCTATGCAGAAGGCACACGTAGAAGAATCACCATGTGAAGATGGCCTGGGAAAAAACTGCAAGACCCCATCTGAAAAATAATGTAAAAAGCAAAGAAAGAAAAAGAAAAAGGGCTGCAGGCATGGCTCGAATGCATGAGGTGCTGAGTTCAAACCCCAGTACCACCAAATAAGCAAATGTGAACATGCATGCAAGGTTAGCAGCCGTGGCCTCCTGGCTGGAGGCTGCTGCTCACCAGAACCCAAAGGATGAGGAGCCTGGCGGGGCTGGGGCGACGCCCTAAGGAAGCAACAGCTAACATGGAGACTTCTCCTGGAAGTGACTGAGGGCAGAGAGGAACCCTCCTCCATCTGTGATTTCAGCTGCATCCCAGGACAAAGTTCAGGTCCCCTGGCACCTGCGGCTCTGCTGTGACTTAAGTCACACACTGGTCTCCAATTGTAACACCCGCCCCCGAACCCAGCATAACAGAAACGCAGGTTGGGTCCTGAACTGTGCCAATCCTGGCAGATCCCAGTGTCTCCCACCTCCAACCTTGGTCCTCTCCCTCTGAGAACCCTTCCTGGCCTCCTCTGCCCAGCTGACCCTGGCACAACTCGAACTCCTCCTCCAGGCAGTCCTGCCTGCTTGCATCCCCGTACTGCCCCTGTATCCCCCAAGGTGCTTGGCTCCCTGGGTAGCTGCTGGTGTGGCCTCAGCAGGGCTGGGACCCCTGCACGTCCCACGTCCTACGTCCTCTTAGGATACAGCACGGCTCTGCACTCACAGCTCAGTCTGCAGAGATTCCTGGATTAAGTGACGGAAGGATGAATGAGACACGAAGACTCGTGGTCACCTCAGATGGACTGAAACCACAGCAACCCCTTCCAGGCTCTGTGACAGGTGCCTGGTACAAGCTCCTGCCAGCTCAGCCTCTTCTATACTCTAGACCAGGGACTCTGCCCAGTGAGCACTGCCACAAGCCTCAGTCTCCCTAACCCCATAAAATGGGAGGCAGTGCTACCCAGGACGGAGCCAGCCAGGGAGCTGAGCACCCAGGGCACTCAGACACTAACTGCAGTCGTTATTTTCACAGCCATGGGAGCTCACCCAGCCACACTGCCCGTCCTGCAGAACCCAGGTGATGACGAGAACAGGTCTGCCAAACTTTTTCCATAGAAGGCCAGCCCACAAATGCTTTCAGCTTTGCGCCCCCACCCGTCTCTACTGTAACTAGTCTAGTCACCTGTCCACTTATTCGCGGTGGGGGGTGGATTGCAAGACCCCCCAGTCGATGCAGAGAGCACAGACGGCACTGAACCCGTGAGCAGTGTGCTTCCTCCCGCACACACAGCCGGGGCAAAGTTCAGCTTTTGAAACAGGCCCGGTAGGAGCCGAACAGCAACTGATAACAGACTTGCGACTGCTGCCGCAGAACTTTGCCTCGGGCCGCTCTTGAGTGAAGCAGGGTCACTGGGGCACAGGCGCTGCGGCACTGGGACAGCCGAGTTGGTCCCTGACCACAGCAGCACAGTGAGGACACTGCGGACAGAGGACGTGTGCTTTAGGCCCGGGTTCAGAACGGCACACAGCGTCAACCGACGAGCTGTTCATTCCTGGAAATCTCCACTCAGCGTGCCCAGGCCACGGGTGACACAGGCTGACCTTGAGAGAAGAGATCAGGACGGGGACTAGTGCACTCACTAGTGCTGTTGTGGCATGAAAGCAGCTGTGACAACTGAGTATGGCTGTGCTCCAATAAAACTTTATTTATAAAAACTGCTGGAGGGCCAGACTTGGCCCGCGGTGGTAGCTGGCCAACTTGTAACCTAGGTCCTCCTTTTCAAATGTGCTCTTCAGACAGCAGCACTGGGGTCCCCTGGAAGCAGGTTAGAAACCCACCTTGGGCCCTGCACCAAACCTGCTGGTCACACCAAGATCCCAGGCATCTGTGCCACTCACATTGGGAGGCCTGGGGACCCAGCTTCCTGGGTCACCATCTCAGGTCAGCAGGAAAAGGTTCCCACTTTTCTTTCCTGCGTCATGCCTCAGCGACACGTCCCCTCTGAAACCCGGGACCTGTGCTGCTTACCTCCTGCACTCTAGTGTCGTGCCAGAGCCACCACCTGTCTTCACTCTGCACGTGTTCACTGAAAGCTTAGGCCTGGGGCCAGGTTTGGGGACATGCCCGGGAGGGGTGTCACTCATGCTCCAGGAAGCAATGAGACAGATGAAGCATTTGGTTCCTGTGTACACATGCAGCCTGGAAGCTGGTGATAAGGTTCAAATCCCAGTGCCATCACATCAGGCCTGTGTGACCTCAGGAGAGCGATCTGACTGTCCCCCAGCCTAGTGTCTAGGAAATGGGGAGGTCACTCACAAATGCCTCCCCAGAAGCTTATGAGGACAGAGAAGGGGTAGGTGACAGTGTCCCGGAAGCTAAGGGGGTGGTACAGATGCACAGTGATCAGACAAGCCCTCCTAAGCTAAGGCACAGAGCCTTGGCAGGTCCCACATATGTCACTGCTGGACCTGAGCCAGGTAAGGTGGGACTCTGGGGCCCAGGGAGTGCAGAATGGGGACAGACGCCCCACTGGAGTGCTCACAGGGCAGACAAGGCCAAAGGGAGCCTCGGCCAGCCTCTGATGCCCTGGCAAAGGAGGCACTGAAGGGCTCTCAGAGAACACGAAACCACCGTGTTGAAAACAAAATTGTTTTCAGAGTAGAGGAACAGCTGGTTCAAGTGACCCCAGGCAGGCCTGAGGCGTCCTCAGGGTCCTGCAACAGGCCACAGGGCCCCGGGCCAGTCAGGTGTCCATGTGACAATGAGCCATGCGGGGAGCACAGTGACCATAAGACCCCACGCCGACTAAGAGGCAGTGTTAGGCTGCTCAGTTTGGCTCAAGCTACTGGGTTCTAAGAGAAGTGGGAAATCAGAATTTGTCTCTAGAAATGTTTGCAAGGTGGCTCAATTAAAACAGAGAAGACGTGGCTGGGAGCTAAACAGAAACCACGCCAGGCTGAGCCTGCCCGCCCACTTAGCAGGTAGGAAAACTGACGTTCAGAGGGGCAAGGCACCTTGCCCAAGGTCATGTGGCCATATGGAAGGAGAGGTGACAGTATGAGGAGGAGGGGGACTTCATAAGCCGAGTCCTGCTTGTCTGCCCATCCAAGAAGGAGTGTGGACAAACAGGGGATAGGATGTTTGTAACAACGAATATTTGCTGGCGGTTTTGTGTGCGTGAATTTCAGGCGCCCTAAGAAGGGTGACTGACGGTCTAAGGACGGGGAATTAAGAGGACAGGCTGCCGATTTAAGTCCTGTCTCTCCCAGTCACTTAGGATTGATCTGTGCCCGTCACTTTGTCCTTCAGGCCTATTGGAAGAAGTGAACGCGTTGAGGATTGTAAGCCCCCAGCCCAGGGCCTGGCACCAGTCAGCCCTGCTGACATTAGTGGTTCCAATTTATAATTTGAGGCTCGCACAGGGCGCACTCACTGTTTCAAAAACCCCATCTGACACCAGGGCCTTGGCTTTCACCTGGGACCAGGGTAAGAGTCTGCCACTCTCCCTAGCACCCCCGTGCACAGCTCTGATGCAAAGGGAGCACAGCAACAGCAGTGACAGCCGCAGCCCTGGTGCCTGAGTGGGCCACTGCCACCCGGCCTGCCGGCTTTCTGGCTGCAGCAGCAGCCTGGGTGGGTCAAGAAAAAGGCCGATGAGAGAATTCACCGGGCAGACGGCCGCAGCTGCCATCTGAGTGAGCACACAGGGTTAGACAGCAAACCAAGGCCAGTCGCAAAGCACAGCCTGTGGGCACTGACCTCAGGGCCTCCCCTGCAATTTAGGGGCCTGGCCCAGCACTCTGGAATGTCTCATCCCCGGAAGCCTTCCTCAGAGGTCTCCTCGGGCCGCAGCGTGGAATAGGGAGACCTGAGAAGGGACAGAAGAGGGACAGCCATCCTAGGCCCACACAGGGTGCCTGTGTCTGTCAACTGCACGAGACCTGCAGGCAGCAACAACAGGTGGCAAGTGGAGAGGCCAGGGACAGCCTCTACAATGCTACCACACGTCACCCCAGCCACACCTAAGCTTTCAGAAGGCACATTCTTTTCCTTTCTTTTTTTTTTTTTTAATGATGGGTCTTTTCAAGATAGGGTCTCGCAACTATTTGTCCCGGTTGGCTTCAGACCTCACTCCTCCTGATCTCTGCCTCCTGAGGGACTAGGATTACAGGCATGAGCCACAGCGCCTGCCCAGCTCAAAAGGCACATTCTGATCACCTGCCCCAGTCTCTTAAGCTGTGTCCACACAGTGACACTGAGAATGCATTTGGCCTGCCTGAGGTGCTGCCACATCTGAGTTCCAGTGGTCCACGCCCACTCCCCTGGGGCACCTCGCCAGCCGCCCCTACTTGCTGTCTCCATTTCCCTACCCATGTCCTAAGTACAAGCACTCAGGATTCTTGAGGGACAAGGAAGAACAAGAACATAAAAATGAGGAACAGCAGGCGGAGTCAGACCCTGAGCCCAGGAGGCATGGCCTCAATGTCCTGCAAGCAGAGGCAGCCCAGGGGACACCCGGCAGGTCCCAGGAACCTGGAATGAGAACGGACTCCCTTAGGAAACTTCTCTCCTCACCTCACTGAGGGCACAGCGTGAGAAGCAGGTGGGGGGCTCCAAGTGTAGTGTCGTGTCTGAGAAGACCATTGTGACCAGTATTCAGGGAAGGGCTGTTTGGAACTCAGGATGGGGGATGGCACCCCAGAAATAAGCAGTGGCTTATCTGTGCCCCCACTCCTGCCCATGTGTCTTGCCTCCTGAGGACACCAGAGAGGTCACTTCTGAGCCAGCACAAGAGTCCATGAGGACTTAGTTCAAACCCCAGTACAGCAAAAAAAAAAAAAGCGTGCAGGGAAAGGAGCAGGATTGATTCTGGATCCTAGGGATGGACCTGGGCTGTAATCTTAGAAACATACCAAGGACGTCCCTGACCTACTGGGCTAGGAAGGGGCTCCAGGCTGGCCTGCCCAGGGGTGAAAAGGTCTGAGCAGTTCCTGCTTCTGCTCTGCCTCCAACAGTGATGCCAGGTCCTGGGTGGATGCTGAGAGCTCGTGTCCCTCACTGTTGTCCCCACATCAGCAGGCATCTGGCTGTCACCAGGCGAGGCGGAAGTGCTCAAATCCCTTGGCTCACCACACCCCACGCTGACCTCTGCTCCCCTACATGAGGCCCCATAGATGCCCCCGGGGACTGCAGGACACGCCTCACTCTGCTAAGGCAGCCTGCAATCCAGCACGACCTAGAGAATCACCTCTATAACCAACACATCAAAGCCAGTGACCTCCAGGATCACACACTGCTGGCGAGAAGATGAAAGGGCTCAGCCACCTTGGAAAAGTTTGGCAGTCCCTCAGAAGGCTAACATAGAGTCACACACGACCCAGAAACTCCATGCCTAGGTACACACCCAAGAGAACCAAAAGCACACGCGCACATGACACCTGTGCATAAATGCTGGTAGCCACGTGTATTCATGACGGCCAACAACCCAACTGCCCATCAACTGAGAAGTGCATAAATAAAGTGCAGTATATCCATACAAAGGAATATTACTCAGCCCTGAAAAGTAACGGCATATTAAAAAAGGAAAGTAACAAAGTGCTGGTGAATGCCACACGGGATGTGACGTTTCTTGTACACACCAGCCTAAGTGACAAGCCCTTCCGTGAATGGAGTCACGCACAGGAACCATTCGGTCCAGGTGAATTCACAGACAGAGTATACACGAGTGGTTGCCTGGGATGGGGAAGGAGGGTTTGGTAAGTGACTGTCGATGAGCGTTTCTTTCTGGGATGATGAAAATGTTCTAAAATTAGACAGTGGTGACGGTTGCACAACTCTCCGACCAAGCTAAAACCCAGTGGCGTGCCTGCTTTAAAAGGCTGAATTGTATTGCCCTGGACTGTATCTCAACAAAGTTGCTAGAAAAAATTTAAATGAATAATTTTAAAAGACGGTGAAACAAAGTTAAGTAAACAGGAGCACAACTGGAGTTCAGAGAGGGTACAATGGTTCATTTAGGACAATGCCACAAACCCCATTCTGTAATCATGGAAACTGAGGCCACAGGTGGGAGGAGAACGGCCCCATCACTGTGCTGATCTGTCCAAGTCCAGAAGCCTTGCCTAACCATCAGGAAGAGCGGGGGTGGGGGTGGGGAAAGGTGTGCGCAGCCCAGTTCCAGGAGAGCGACACAGCAGGGAAAAGGTCAGCCACCTCCGTGGGGTTTAACACAGGAAGTACCCAGAGAAGGCTTCCAGGAGGTGGTGCTGCCAGAGAAGGATCCTGAAGAGTAAGTAGGAGTTCACCAGCCCCCTTCCCCAACACCCCTCCAGGACCAGAAGTCAGGAGGCCCGAGGGCGAGTTTCAGCTCTGCCTGTCACTCGCATAAGACCACCCCAGCCTCAGTTTCCCCATCTGAAAAGCAGGAAGGGGTCAAAGTGATAAAAGACACGTGCCCTGACAGCAATGCACAACAAACGGAGGGCTTCCACCCTCCCGAGGGAGGGGACAAAAGCCAGACCGTGACCTCTGTACACACAGTCAGTGGCTTTGCCAGACCCCGCGCGACGGCCCAGGTGACCACGTTTCGGGGGTCGCCTTCCGTGCAGCTCACGGAGGTCGCCGGGCTGGGACCAGGTGGGTCCCCTCTCCCCATCCCCGCCACCCTCCGCTCGCGGCTGTGACCTCCGAGTTCACGGGGCTCTCAGGGGGTCCACACCCGCCTCCGCCACCGCATCCCACCCGGGCCGGGATTTCCGCTCCCCCGCCTCGCCGGGACCGCCCGTCGCAAGTCCCCGGCGCCCCAAGTTAACTTCCCCGCATGCCGGGCGGGGCTGGGGACTCCGCAGGCGGTGACCCCGGCCACCCCGCCGGTGTCACACCCGCATCTCCGGCCGCAGGGTCCGGGGCCCGGGAAAAGCGCCCCGGCGCGGACGGCTGCGGAGCCTGGGACCGCGCGCCCGGTCGCACTTCCAGCCCCGGAGGTGTCACCCAGGACCCCGCGACCTCAGGCCGACCCACCCGAGATTCGCGCCGCCGCCGCCGCCGCTGCCGCCACCACGGAGGCCCCGCGCCGCCCGGAGTCACCTACCATGCCCAGGCGACGCCGCGGCCCGCGCGCCAGCCAGAGACTCCCCGCGCGCCAGCCGCCGGCCGGGAGGTAAGCGCCACGCGGGGCGGGGCGCGCCGTGACGTCAGGGGGTGTGGCCCGGTGCGCGGCCACGCCCCCTCAGACACGCCCACCACGTAGTCATGCCCCCAGGCTCTCCCCGCTGCTCCGAAGCCACGCCCACCGCGTGACCACGCCCCCATGGCGCCCGAGGCCACGCCCGTCGCGTAACCACGCCCCTAACCCGCCTCTCCCCTCAGTGACGAAGCCACGCCAGCTATGTAGCCACGCCCCCGGTCCGCCTCCCCATAGCGCACTAGGCCACGCCCACCACGTAGTCCCGCCCCCGCTCCGCCTCTCTACCTCGGCACCCGAGGCCACGCCCACCGCCCTGGGAGCGCTTAGGCTTCCTGCACCCGCTGCTCGCCAAGTCTCCTCCCACGGCGCCCTGCAGGTTCCTCGCTCCCTCTGAGCAGAGATGTGGAAGAAAGTCACAAAGTGCAGTGAGAGAAGAGAACGAGACCCAAAGACAAAAGAGGGAGGGGCGATTTTGCCTTGACACCACCCCACCCCACCCACCCCCATTCCCAACTTTTTGCAGTTTTGGGGTTGCCATGATGGGGGGCGTGCGTGGGAAAGGGACCCCTGAGTTCTAGTGGGAGAAGCGCGGCTGGGATCCTACAGTGCCCAGGAGAGAACACTATCCTCTACCCCCCAGAGACCCAGGAAGCCATGCTTCAGAGGTCACGAAACCCAGATGAGGGCCAAGGCCCTGAAACTCAGGCTGGCAAGCGTCAGGGCGGTCTAAGCCGGGAGATGGGGCCTGCCTGAGTCTTCATCAGCAGAACGGAGATAGGGAGTGGAGCGAAGGGCAGGCTGCTCTCTGAGAACCCGCCTTCTCCTCCATCTTTTTCTTTTGTTTTTTAAAGCACGTATATATGCATCCTATCTGTTTAAGATAAATCTCTGAGGCTGGGAGCCATGACTGACACCTGTAATCCCAGCTACTCAGGAGGTGGAGATCAGGAGGACGATGGTTCCAGGCCTACCCAGGCGAAAGGTACTCGAGACTCCATCTCAACCAAAGGCTGGGTGCGGTGGCACCGGCCTGCCCTCCCAGCTATGTGGGAGGCGTAAACAGGAGGCGTGACTGAGGCCCAGGCCTCTGGCATCAAGTGAGATCCTGTCCCCAAAAATGACCAAAGCAGAAAGAGCCGGTGGTGTGGCTCAGGTTAGGTGGAGCTCCTGCCTCGCAAACACAAGGCCCTGAGTTCAAACCCCAGTACTGCTAAATGAATAAATTTCTGTATGAGTTTCAACCCTAACAGCAAATTTTATGCACACGTACACACTCACACACCTACCTGTGAAACCAAAGCTCATGGCCAGCCAGATCAGTGTTCACTGACGGCTTCATTCGTTCACTCACTCGAGTGAATTCATTCACGGGTCCCAAAAATCCCAGCTGCCTGTGCCAGCTCCACTGGCCAGTTCCACTGTCTCTGCAGAGCCAGTTATTAACCATAAAACAACTTTCTGTAGTCTTTATTGAGTGCATTTTCGAGACTTCACGTCAGTGATCTCGAGGACCTGTAATGAAAGGAGGTAGGTGTTTCTAATGACTCTTGGTGGGTAAAAAAAATAGGGGTGAAAGGAAGTGGTTTCTTTAATAACATTGTAGAAACAGCATTTCCTGAACACTGGGTGCCCCTGCTTGGGACTCAGGGGACAGCAGGTCCAGTGTCCTGCATTCAGATGGGGGGACGGTGGAGTCTCCCACAAGCTTTGGGGCACAGTGGGTGCCTGTAACTGTGCAGGCAGGAGCAGGGGGGTAACCTGTCCAGGGCGGGATTTGCAGGTGCACCAGCAGGGGTGGGTGCACTGCTAAGTCACAGAGGTGGGGGGAGCAGGTGCACAACCCACAGGAAGGAGGTGAGCAGAGGTGAGCGTGGGGCCTTGAGTGCAGAAAGCACAGAGTGGACAGGATGTGGTGGGGGTGAGAAAAGCCCAGAGGGTCTGTGGGAGGAGTGGCAGATGCTGCAAAGCTGGGGAGACAGCTGGGGACAGCAGGCAGGGCTGTATGTTGCAGGTGGAGGCCCGGGGAAGTGCTCAGGAGGGGAAGAATGTGGCTAGCTGTGGCTTCTGCAGAGATCCCCCTGGCTCCTGCATGGAGGACCAGGCAGGGAGATGGGTCCCCAGGGGAGGCTAGACAACCCAGGCCGGGCACAAGGGCAAGACAGATCGCAGTTGCAGGGTAAATGTAGCATAAAACACGTCGATCCTCACGCTCCCGCCAGCTGTGACATCCAGGAAGATGACCTGGGGTTCAGGTGGTGGAGCGCCTGCCTGGCCAGTGCGAGGCCCTGAGTTCAAATCCTAGTCCAGAAGTCCATTCAAGCCAAGTCGATCACTTACACTTTCCAACAACCTCCTGAGGTTTTGTTGTCACCACTCCCGCTTTGCGGACGAGGAGCAGAGTTTCCACCAGGTGGTTTGATTTCAGGAAGGACGACAGCTGGTGACTCAGGTCGCTCTTCCCTCCCTGGCACCATGGTGGCTACACCAGGGTTGACAGAAAGTTCCACACAGAGCCAAAACTATGGTGGAGAAGCACTGGAGGTGGTGGACACCCACCACCCCATCCTTTTCCCCCCAAAATCATTTCTGAGTTGAGCACCTGATGTAGCCGAAACTGGAAGTTTCGGTTTCAGGACGAAAATGGGACCAATCTTTAAGCCCCAGGTGGCTTGCAGGTCACATTTCCGGGACAGAAACACCAGGTTCACAGGCCAGCCTGGTTACATGGTTCTTTCACTCAGTTCTTTTCATGATTTTTTCTTTTCTTTTTGGCTGTCCCAGGGTTTGAACTCAGGGCCTTAGGGCTGAGGGCTCAGGCACTCTGCCACTCGAGCCACACCCTGGCCCTTTTTGCTTTAAGTGACTTTTCAGACAAGGTTTCACATTCTTGCTTGTGCCGGACTCAACCACCATCTTCCCGTGTGTCTGGGATTACAGGCACGCACCACCATGCCCGATGGTTCTTGTCATCTTCATTGTTTGTTTTTCCATGTCATTTTATACGTTCTGCTTTTCCTGTTGTGCATTTGGAATAAATTAAATAGCGAGAAGCGCTGTTATCTCCTTCCGGCTTCTGTTTCGGCCAGTGTGTGGCCTGTTTAGCAAGGCTGACTTGCTCAGTTTTGCCTTCCTCAGTGAGCACCTGCGGGAGAGTGCGGACACCTTCGAGCTGAAGGCAATCTGGAAGACCCAGACTGTGAGTACGGGAATATTTGGGACCAACCTAACTGGCGAGTAGCAAATAGATATACGTTCTATGCATACGTGTTCATATACTTACATGGGCTTTTTTGGCAGCACTGGGACTCGAACTCAGGTCCTCACGCTTGCTGCGCAGACATTCTGCCACTCGAGCCACTGCACCGGCACTTTTGTCCTTACTTTGTTTTTTCAGATAGCAGAACGGGACTGAAAGCGTAAACGGAGGAGCACAACCCCTCCTCGGGCCAGGAGTGAATTATAGGCAGGAAGCAGTGACATGAGGGTGACGCCTCTTTTCCACAGAAATGGAAGAAACCATCAGTGAGGAAAATGGGACCACAAAAGGGAAAATTCTCAGTGTAGCGGGTCATATTCTCGGCCCGTTAATCAACTGACATTTTCCCCTTTGTCTCCCCGGGGCAGAGGCAAGGTTAACTCCCTTTTCTCCTCAGTTAAACCAGACATCTTCTCCCTTCTCTCTCTCCGACCTCCAGAGCAGTCACGCAGTCAGTCAAGACATACAGGGTCGGAAATGTGGCAGTGGACATCTGGAGAACCGAGGCCAGCAGCCATGGCGGACACAGATCTGGTCACAAAGTCAAGCTGAGCCCCTGAGCTCCCCGCACTTTAAAAAGTGGACTTTTAGCTGGGTGCCGGTGGCTCACACCTGTAATCCCAGCTACTTGGGATTCAGAGATGAGGAAGATCTAGGTTCAAAGCCAGCTTGGGCAGACAGTTCATAAGACGCTATCTAAAAAAAGCCCAAAAGAGGACTGGCAAAGTGGTTCAAGCGGAACCACAGCCTGGCAAGCGTGAGGCCCTGAGTTCAAATCCCAGTATCGCAGAACGAAAAGTGGGCGTGTTCTCTCCGAAGTGGACGACAGAGCTTCGAGGGTATGACTCTCCCTGCCCAGCTGTTTGCTGATGAATAATAAACTTTATTTCCTTTCCTCAAAACCCCACTCTCATTATTTGTGACTTGGCATTGAGGCCAGGGCACTGGTGACAATAGGGTCTCCCACGTTTGTCCATGCTGTCCTGACCGTGGTCCTCCAACCCCCACCTCCCGAGTGGCAGGGATTACAGGCGTGCGTCGGTTCGTTTTCTTTTACAGGACTCGTCGGTTTGACACGTGGAAGTTAAGACGGTGTGTCGGAGATGGTTCGTTCAGTCATCGTAAAACGGAAGTCCTGAGAACCGCCGGGTGGCTTTTCAGGGCTTAGCAGTTCTCTTTCTCTCTCGGATTAGGGGATCATGGCGCGTCTTGCCGTCCGTAGGACCGCGAAGGGTAAGGCTGCGTGGCTCATGGGGCTGAATGGCCACAGGAGGCCCGGGGAACCGGACACTCAGACCTCAGGGGCTGACATAACTGGACTTCAGAATCAGAAAATCACGGAAGATCACAGATGGCTCGCACACCCCTAGAGGGTCGTGGGACAAAATGGCAGAAGCCCAACTTCAGAACGGTGAGGCTGGGTGGACACTGGAGACCAGGGAAAGGAAGTGACTGTGTGACACTTTGCGGGGTCTGAAAAGGACAGAAGGAACCTGTCGTGTCTTGGTTCACTCAGGGATCCTGGTCCGCAGACAAAGCCCAAGACCCTGTGGGGACAAGGAGGGTCAGGAGGAAAGGCAGGCTGGGGTGTCACGGGCTTGCTCTCCTGTCACCCCCTTCCAGCCACCGCTGCCACCTCAGCAAGCCTCTCCCGGGGCCACCACAATCTCCCTGAGTCTCAGTGACTTTCCTCGTGGTGCCGCAGGGCTGCCAGGTACCGTGCTGCAAGGTGGGCACGGCACAGGTTCACTTGGTAGACGTCACAGATTTGTGGCTGGTGTCGGCGAAGAGTCTGGGGGAAGAGCCATCTTTTAACCGTGTGTACAAAGTCGCCATCCGGCTGTCAGCCCCATTCCCCACCACGCAAGCTCTGATGCCACCGCTGGAGGCGCCTTTAAAATATTCTGTCCTTCAGCTGGTGACATCCACAGCCACCCCCTCCTGCCAGGCTCCTGCCTGGATTAATGGTTAACACCCATCAGTAACGCCCAGTGCAGATTTCAGATTTCAGTGGCTCCCAGACTCCGGATTAAATCACTGTGAATCAGCTCCACAAAAGCGATGTTCATTGATTGACTCTGGGAGCACTTCACCTGGCACAAGCTGGTCTCCGGCTAACCAGCCATTTAGCAGAGAGCAAACCTGATGGCACTTGGCCTATCTGTGTTTCCTTTCCGGCTCTGACAAATGATGCCGACTTCCTGCTTCTCCCGGGCGCCACAAAGTTTTATTTACAAATCAGTGCTTTTCAGCACCAAGGGGTGAGTCTATTTAAAAAAATATATTAAGAACACGATCGGCCGGGTGGTTTGCAGGCCGGGCAGAGAACCATGAGCGTGGTGCACGAAGAGTGAGAGTTTGTCGAGGAGAACGGGCTCTGGGGTCAGACAGCTGGGTTCTGACCTGGACTCCCCTGCTGGGTGACCTCGGGCAAGTCACTTCCCCTGGAATCATGACGCCAGTCTCGCAGAGTAGTTTGACAGAGTCACTAAGGCGCAGAGTTTGTTGTCTTTTCTCTTGTTTTAATTTTTTGGGTGGGGTGGGATTTGAACTCGGGGCTCCACGCTTGCAAAGTGGGTGCTCTACCCTTGCGTTTTTAGGGTGCTTTTGCCTCTTCCTGCTTGAGTGAAATGAGTGAGTCTGGTCCTTCCTATCCGAGGGATCTCCACTCCAAGAGGTGTCACTGTCACACTGAGGCTGGTGGCAGGCCACCCCCTCCCATCCTCCCTCCTTCCTTCCTTCCTTCTCTCTCTCCCTCCCTCCTTCCCTCCTTCCGCTGGAGCTACTCCTCCAGTCCATTTTGCTCTGGTTATTTTGGAGACCGGGTCTTGTGTACTTTTTGCCCAGCCTGCTCTTGAACCTGGATCCTCCTGATCTCAGCCTCCCGAGTAGCTGGGATTACAGGCGGCAGCCATGGCGCCCGGCCTACAGTTGTAACTATCGAGACCAAGGCTGTGATGTCCCGGCAGTGAGGGGACCTGCACCGACCCAGTCACAGACTCAGGAGACAGGTGGCTTTAGGAGTTTTATTTGCATGCAGAAGATGGGGTCGTTGGGGTTGGGGAAGGCCCGGGGTGGGGGAGCGGGGTGCAGCGGGGGCTCACTTTGGGGGCTCGGCGGCCAGCACGGGGAAGCAGCCGTCACGGTGCCACTGCCGGTCCCTCAGACGGCGCACGGCCTGCATCTGTGGCTGGAAGGCGCCCCACTCGTTCCAGTGCTGGAAGTCCCCGGGCTCCAGGAGGTACTGGTACCCACGGTAGCCGGGGTACTGGTAACCGACCCAGCTGGAGGGACAAGAGGACAGCATGGAGGTGGCAGACCCGCAGCCTGACCTCTGCTGGACCAGCGGTGCCTCCATCCCTCTCGGCAGTCTCCCACTAAGGCTTACCTTTGACCCCTGGACTTGGGGCACCAAGCCGGGGCTCCCGTGCCCTGGCTTTGCTTTTCCTGCTGTGTGCCCCGTGGGAACCATCTAACCCTCTCTGATCCCTTGTCCTCTTCTGGAAGGCTGGCACAGCCAGCTATTTTTTGTTTGTTTGTTTGTTTGCAATACTGGGATTTGAACTCGGGGCCTACACCGTGAGCCACTCCACCGTCCCTTTTATGTGATGGGTTTTTCAAGACAGGGTCTTGTGAACTATTTCCCTGGGCTGGCTTTGAACCACGATCCTCCTGAGCGCTGCCTCCTGAGTAGCTGGGATTACAGGTGTGAGCCACCGTGCCCGGCTGGTGGCTGGTTTATTGAGAATGTTTGCGGGGGGCAAATGGATGGGTGTGCCCACAGAATTTGCTGAATAGGGAGCTTGTGCATGGTGGGGAGATAATCGCCCTCCCGGGGGTGCTGGGCTCAGGGATGGGGGGACCCAGGGGGCTGTGAGGACCGAGGCAGGGAAGAGGGCAGAGAAAAGGAGTTTTCCAAACTCAGGGCTCCTTTGTATGCAAGGGGAGCCATGCATGGCATCTGGGAACCATGCAGTCCCTGCTCTGAACACCTGAGGTCCTCTAGGCAGCCGGGGGTTTGGAGCCTCAGTTTAGCCCCTGTGAGTTGGGGTGTTGCGAGTCGCCTGGATTGCTCAGCTGAATTATCGACCATTCGTTCTGCCGGGAGGGTCTTCCCAGGCCCCTCTCAGACCCCTCACCTCCGCCCTCCGCACACAGGCCTGGGGACAGGGACACAGACTCCAGGGGAGGAGCAAGGAGGTAAAAAAAAAACAAAAGACCGAGGCCCTGAGAGTTTTACGGGAACACAGGATGCAGGTGGGGACACCCAAGCCTTGCATTTGCCCAGGGACCTGGGCCATGTGGCCTGGCCATTTGGAGGCAGGAGGTGGGCAAAGTGGCCCCCTTTAGACACCGTGCTGTCCCTGTGTCCTCACGGACATGGAGCTTGGAAACCTTAAATTCCAGAAAGCCAAGGCAGAAAGGGGACGCTTTTCGAGCACGAGTCTCGTGTGCCCAGCTGGCAGCCTTGGAGGTCATTCTGGTCACTTCCCCACAGCGCCAAGATCCTCTGAACATCTGTCCCCTCACCCGCTGGCCTAGCCCGACTCCATTAATCCTGCATCGCCACCATGGCCTCGGGGTCAGGGTCCCCCACCTCTGACCCTTGGCCGGACTGGTTTAGGCAGAGGTGGACTTGGCCAAAGCAGCTCTCCATCCCCGAGGCCATCGGGTCCCCATGTGACATCCCGCGAGGGGACAGCCTCCCAGCCTGTCTGCACTGAAGCCCGGGGGCGGGGGGCTTACGTTCCACCGGAGACCCTCACGCTGCCCACGCGGTCACCGAAGCCATGGACCCAGAGGCTGGGCACATCGTCCTCCTGGATTTCCATGGTGTTGCCCTTGAAGTTGTCCCGTTCAAACAGGCAGATCCTGTGCCCCTGGGAGTCCTGGGGAAGCAGGGGCGGGTCAGCAGGGGGCTTGGGGAACGGACACCGTGGGTCTCCGGCTGTGGACCGACTATGTGACCGTGCAGGCCACTGTGCCTGCCTCGGAAGGACCTTACTCGTCTGTGAAGGAGGTGACAGTCCCCAGGGGCTGTCATCAGGATGGAATGGGTCCCTGCCCGGTGCTCAGAGAGGTCAAGGCTGCTGTCCATGGTGCACAGCGGCAAGAAACAGAACCCTTCAGAGAAATCTTGCTGCCTGAAGAGTGGCGACTTTTCCTGGCTCGTGGCCATTTCCAGTTCTGCGGATCTTCTCACAGGAGCTGGCTTTCCTGGCCGTGGCCGGCCACGTGCACCGATGGCAGCGTCCGCTCTCTTCCCTGCACTGCTCTCCTAGGGAGACTGTGTGGCTCCGGTGTGTCACCCAGCATGGGTTGAGGTTAGAGACCAAGCTCCGTCGTTAGGATTTCATTTGCTGGGTGTAAACCCCGGAAGACCAGGACCTTGCCTGTCCCGGGCACAGGTGTGGAAGCAAGTGAACCCACAGTGGGGCTCGCCTGCCTGGAGGAGGTGTCCAGAGTGGAAAGACCGCCTCACCTAAAATACCGTGACCTAGACGATCACGTAAGGTCATTCAATGTCGAAGGGAAATGCTGAGGAAACACCGAGAGCGCTCTGGTGGCTCAACCATGAAGATACACTTGGTGATGTCAAAGCAGTCACTTATCTGGGCACCATGGCTCACGCCTGTAATTCCAGCAACTGGGGAGGCTGACATCAGGAGGATCGTGTTTTGAGGCCAGCCCGGGTAAATGGTTCACAAGACCCCAGCTCCAAAATAACCAGAGCAAAATGGACTGGAGGAGTGGCTCAAGGGGTACAGCGCCCGCTTTGCAAGTGCAAAGCCCTGAGTTCAAATCCCAGTGTCGCCAAAAAGAAGTTTTAAATAACCAAACTTGTTGGCACCCGGTTTGTTCGTTCGTGAAATTTGTGGTAAATATTTCCAGCTCAGAAGACAAAAGTTGAGGATCCGTCAGAGCTGAGCGTCAGTGAGCAAGCTGTGGTTGACTCACGATTCCGGACAAAACTCCGACTCACGCGGGGACGTTTCTACTTAGGCAGACTCGAGTCTCCTTCACGCAGACTTAGGTAGATACAATGAGGCTCGTGCAGTCGTGTTATTACCAGCTTCCCTCAAAACCCCCGTCTCAGTCATTTCCCACCCGCGTGGCTGAGTGCAGGGTGGGCACTGGGCTTTTAAAAGCTGCAATTGCAGCCCGGGTTTCGAACACCCTACAGAAGGGAGGCACCTGTCTGTCTGAGAGTCTGTCTGTCCAGGGCTCGAGGCCCAGGGCCAGCTCGCATCGGGAGCGTCAGGATGCTGGAGGAATTGATGGCCATAAGGACAAGGACCCACTGTTCCTGGACAGCCAGAAGTCACCAGGCTTCCCTGGTCACCACTCCTTCCTCCTCCCAGCCCACCCCGGCCAGCCCCCACCCCGAGCCACTCACCATCTTGACGGGCCGGAAGGACACCAGACGGTCACTGCGGTAGCTGCTAGACCAGGTGTCCCAGCGGGGGTACTGGCCCTTCTCCAGGACGAACATCTCCCCACGGAAATTGGACTGCTCGAAGGCGACCCAGCTGGACGGACCAGGACATGGGGACAGAGGCAGAAAGGAGAAACACCATCAGCAGCTGTCCACTCCTAACTTGTCCTCCTACCACCGCTAGGACAAAGTGCACCTAACGCACCGGGGTGCTGCCACCCCTTACTGGCTGTGTGACTACGGGCAAGTGGCCTGACCTCTCTGATCTTTGATCCCTCATCTGCACTGACACGCCTGCTTTGGGAGTCGGCGAAGGGTTACGTGAGACACCGTGCGGCTATCTGAGCGAGCTGCGTCTGCAGCGTAGAATTCACACCGCGTGACGTACTACGAGGACAGAGGACCAAAGGACACACACCTAAGAGAAAGTCCCTGTTCAACGTCAGTGTGTCTGTCGCGTACCGATCTCTCTTTCAGAAACAAAGGAAGAACAGGCCCCGGCCAGAGCCTCGCCTGTGTGCGCACCGCGGTGTCCTCATGGCACCTTCTCCATTTAGCAAAGGGACACACACGTCCTTTACAGACCTGTGTACTGCTGCTTAAAGGTCGTTTAAAAGGAAACATGGGAGATGGCTGACAACCCAGAGGTCACGGCCGGTGAAGATGGCCTGACGGATGTGGGCATGTCCTTCAGGACGTGAGTACTGCCCGGCCTGCTCTGGAGTAGAGAGAAAAGGATGGGTGGGTGGATGGGTGGATGGGTGGATGGGTGGATGGGTGGATGGGTGGATGGGTGGATGGATGGGTGGATGGGTGGATGGGTGGGTGGGTGGGTGGATGGATGGATGGGTGGATGGGTGGATGGGTGGATGGGTGGATGGGTGGATGGGTGGATGGGTGGATGGGTGGGTGGATGGGTGGATGGGTGGATGGGTGGATGGGTGGGTGGGTGGGTGGATGGATGGATGGGTGGGTGGGTGGATGGGTGGATGGGTGGATGGGTGGATGGGTGGATGGGTGGGTGGGTGGATGGGTGGGTGGGTGGATGGGTGGATGGGTGGATGGGTGGGTGGGTGGATGGGTGGATGGGTGGGTGGGTGGGTGGGTGGATGGGTGGATGGGTGGGTGGATGGGTGGGTGGGTGGGTGGATGGGTGGATGGGTGGGTGGGTGGATGGGTGGGTGGGTGGATGGGTGGGTGGGTGGATGGGTGGATGGGTGGTGGGTGGGTGGGTGGATGGGTGGGTGGGTGGATGGATGGATGGATGGGTGGATGGGTGGATGGGTGGATGGGTGGATGGGTGGATGGGTGGATGGGTGGATGGGTGGATGGATGGATGGATGGGTGGATGGGTGGATGGGTGGATGGGTGGATGGGTGGATGGGTGGGTGGGTGGATGGGTGGATGGATGGGTGGATGGGTGGGTGGGTGGGTGGATGGGTGGGTGGATGGGTGGATGGGTGGGTGGGTGGATGGGTGGGTGGGTGGATGGGTGGATGGGTGGATGGGTGGATGGGTGGGTGGATGGGTGGATGGGTGGGTGGATGGGTGGATGGGTGGGTGGATGGGTGGATGGGTGGGTGGGTGGATGGGTGGATGGATGGATGGGTGGGTGGATGGGTGGGTGGGTGGGTGGGTGGGTGGGTGGATGGGTGGATGGATGGATGGGTGGATGGATGGGTGGATGGGTGGATGGGTGGGTGGATGGGTGGGTGGATGGGTGGATGGGTGGGTGGGTGGATGGGTGGATGGATGGATGGGTGGGTGGATGGGTGGATGGATGGATGGATGGATGGGTGGGTGGGTGGATGGATGGATGGGTGGATGGATGGGTGGATGGGTGGATGGGTGGGTGGATGGGTGGGTGGATGGGTGGATGGGTGGATGGATGGATGGGTGGGTGGATGGGTGGGTGGATGGGTGGATGGATGGATGGATGGATGGATGGGTGGGTGGATGGATGGGTGGATGGATGGATGGGTGGATGGGTGGATGGGTGGATGGATGGGTGGGTGGATGGGTGGGTGGGTGGATGGATGGGTGGATGGATGGGTGGTGGATGGATGGATGGGTGGATGGGTGGGTGGATGGATGGGTGGATGGATGGATGGGTGGATGGGTGGATGGATGGATGGGTGGATGGGTGGGTGGGTGGATGGATGGATGGGTGGATGGGTGGGTGGATGGGTGGGTGGGTGGATGGGTGGATGGATGGATGGGTGGATGGGTGGGTGGGTGGATGGATGGATGGGTGGATGGGTGGATGGATGGGTGGGTGGATGGGTGGGTGGATGGGTGGATGGGTGGGTGGATGGATGGGTGGATGGGTGGATGGGTGGATGGATGGGTGGATGGATGGGTGGATGGGTGGATGGGTGGGTGGGTGGATGGGTGGATGGATGGATGGGTGGATGGGTGGGTGGGTGGATGGATGGGTGGGTGGATGGGTGGATGGGTGGATGGGTGGGTGGATGGGTGGATGGGTGGATGGGTGGATGGGTGGATGGGTGGGTGGATGGGTGGGTGGGTGGATGGGTGGATGGGTGGGTGGATGGATGGGTGGATGGGTGGGTGGATGGGTGGATGGGTGGGTGGATGGGGAGGGAGTCTTGGAAGAGGTGCTCTATAGGTGTTAAGAGCACAGACCCTGGAAAGAGGAGGTCTGAGTTCGAGTCCCAGCTCGCCAGTCATTTGTCTGCTGTGAGATTTGGGCTGTCCCTGAAGCATCAGTGCAAGAAGGGGTGTCTGCATATCTGTGGTCAGGAGCTTTGGTTGACCAGGGACAGAGATGGCACCGGTCAGGGTCAGGTTCCACACAGAGTAAGCACAGCAAATGCTCACTTGTGACTAGAGAAGGAGGGAAGCTGCTGCAGGCCGCAGATGAGGGAAGGACAGACAGCAGCTGCTGTCCTTCCATCTCCCTTCCCCCTCCCGGTCCTCCCTAGGGGGCAGGGCCACCTGGCAGAGGGTGAGGAAGATTAACATGGCAGTGCCTTTCTCACACCTGTGCCTCATTAGAAACTGAAAACCAGAAGGCGGAGGGCAGACATGAACACTGAGACCCAGAAGGACAGTCCCCAGCCTAAGGTCACCCGTGGTGTCAGGTGTCAGGCTGCAGTGTCCCATTCTCTCCTCCCTGCCACCTGCCCACTTCCTTCATCCTCTTGTCCACATCCCTGCAGCCCGCCTGCCCCGCACCCCAGGCCATTTCTGTCCACTTCCATGGCTGAGGCTGTGTCCCTGCGGAAGGAGGAACATCCGGGGTTTGAGTCACAGCACCAAAAACAGCCCGAGCCCCAGGCTGGCCACATCCGGAGTTCTGTTCCCAGCTGGGCTGGACTGGAGTGGGGGTGGGGTGGGGTGGGGTGGGGTGGGGTGGGAGTGGGGTGGGGTGGGGGTGGGATTAGGAGTGGGGGTGGGGTGGGCTGGGGTGGGGTGTGGGGTGGGGGTGGGATTAGGAGTGGGGGTGGGGTGGGGGTGGGGTGGGTGTGGGGTGGGGTTAGGAGTGGGGTGGGTGTGGGGTGGGGTTAGGAGTGGGGTGGGTGTGGGGTGGGGTTAGGAGTGGGGTGGGATTAGGAGTGGGGGTGGGGTGGGGGTGGGGTGGGGTGGGGGTGGGGTTAGGAGTGGGGTGGGGTGGGGGTGGGGCTGTGGCAACATTAGCTACATTTGGGGGTGTTGTGGAGTGGGTCAGGAGTCACAAATGGTCCCCAAGCTGACCAGGGACCAGGGTGACCTGGATAAAGTCTCAGGGCAGTGGGGAAGGCAGACAGTCATGGGAGTCACCTGTCACATTCAGGTGGCCACAAGTTGCCCCCCCATGCTGCATTCTCTCCTGTGGACCTCCGAAAAGCCTGTGAGGGCGTGAGGACCGTGACTGCCCATTCCAGAGACGGGGAAACTGAGGCTGGGAGATGGAGCAGGCACCTGAGGGAGTCGGAACTCAAACCCACGCTGATCTGACCTCAGAGTCTGACGTCCACCTCTGCGGTTTGCGCTGTACACAGCCCCGAGAGGCCCAGTGCACAGGATGACCTGTCCTTGGGGGGTTCCGGGGGGGGGATCACAGCAGCAAAGGGTCAGGGCCCTGGCCTCAGCTCACTGGGGCTGACCCTGGCAGTCAGTCTGTCCTGGAGATCATTCCTGCCTTCTATGGGGTCGTTAAGGCCCAGAGACGCCCAGAGTCAGGGACGGGCAGTGAGCCTGGTGCTTAGGACCTCAGCAAATGGAACCAACCATCCCGAGGCCAAGGCCAGCTCAGTGCCTCAGTTTCCCCACCTGCTCCACGAGTGTAGGGTTAGCTCCTCCCTTTATTCACCGTGGTGCAATATTCTAACTGCACCCCTGCCAGGGCCAGGCACCTGCTGGGCGCCTCGCAGATGCCCAGGAGGGGGACAGCAGGGACACTTAGCCTCTGGCTTCCTGCTGCCCTCCGTCCTGGCTACGACAGCTTCCAGACACAACTAGCTTCTTCCCGGAGCCCAGCACCTTGGCTTCCTATGAGGCCGACCTTCCACTCAGTCCTCGATGACCTGTGTGCCTCAGCTTCCTCACCTGGCTGGCAGTGCCCGTCTCGGGGTGGCAGAGGGGAGAGGAAGTGACAGAGGTGGCACTGGCGAGGGCCAGGCTACCGTGTCACATGCACACTCACGGTCCTGAGGTGACGATGAGGCTGCGCGCTCGGTCAAAGCCGCGGTCTCCCAGGTTCAGGCACTCCCCCGCGAACTCCGCCCGGCGGCCCTGGAAGTTCTCCTGCTCGAAGACCACCAGCTGCGGGAGAGAAGACGCCATGGCCAATCTGAACCAAGCCGACCGAACCAGACCAGAGAGCCAGAGAGGAGCCGTGGTGCGTCCTCCTTACCCCCCAGCACAAAACTTCCGATCTGCGTCTTCACCAGGAACGGGCCGAGGGCCCTCCCTCCCGGGCCCTTCTCCGAGCTGTTCTTCCTCCTGGAACACGCACCCCATACTGGAGCTCCCTCTGCCTAACTCACGTTCGAGGCTGGCTGTCATTCGCACCGCTGTTCTAGGCTCACAAGACACCCCCTCCAGGAAGCCTTCCAGGATCGCTCCCGCTTCCCATCTTAGGGCTTGCTGACTGCGTTCTTCCCATTATCAGCGAAGTAACAGCACTGCACAGTCGCTGCTGCTTGGCCTCTCTCTCTCTCCCCCTCACACCTCCTCCAAAGATCAATTTTATTTATTTTTTTGGTGGTTTCAATGTTTGAACTCAGGGCCTTGGCTTTCTACACAGGCGCTCTGTCACTTGAGCCATGTCCCCGCCCTGAGCTGCTGGTTTCCTTATCTGTGTCCCCAGATGTGCGCCATGGCCGCCAGTGGCTCCTCCCCACGCGGGGGGAGCCCAGCTAGCGTCTCCTCACTGAGCCTGGCCTGGGTTTCTTTATCTACTTGCCAGCCCACGTCCAGTCGGATGGAGCCCCGAGTCCTTCCCACTCCCACAAAAACTCCTGCAGATGCCCCAGGAGACAGGAGAAGACCACCACGGCCAGCCGGGCTTGGTGACGCCCACCTGTCGTCCTGGCTACTGAAGAGGCTGAGGCAGGAGGACAGCTTGAGCCCAGGAGGTCGAGGCCAGGCTGGGCAACTTACCCAGACCCTATCTCAAAAACAGAAATAAAACCAAGCCACACCATTCACAAGTTGAAAACCAGTGACCAGATGTGGGGGCCATCTCTGAACTGTCACAGCAGACAAAACTAATGACCCCTAGAGGCTCCAAGGAGGGGTGTTAGGGGTACAAGAAAAACCCAGGATGACCACGTGCAGCATATTTCAGAAAGGTTAAAAAAAAGGGGGGGAGGCATTGTAAAAGGACAACACATAAAAGTTCATAAAAATAGAGCAGGCAAGGTGGGCTGGCAGCTCACGCCTGTAATCCCACCTACTCGGGAGGCTGAGATGGGGAGGATCACAGTTCGAGGCCAGCATAGGAAAACAGTTCTCGAGACCCTATCTCCAAAATCACGGGAGCAGAATGGACTGGAGGAGTGCCTCCAGGGGTGGAGCGCCTGCTGTGAAGTGTGAAGCCCTGAGTTCAAATCCTGGTCCCATCAAAAAAAAAAAAAGAGCAAGGAGAAAATAAAAATGGCAGAAATGCCTGGGCCTGGGGGCGGGGGAGACTCACAAGGGACCCTCAGCACAGGCAGAGCAGTTTTTTTTTAATAAAGTCCTGGTTTTGATCTAAATGGGGGGGGTTTGCAGGTGTTTCCCTGTTCAATATTAAGTTTAAATTAATGATTGCATAAATGGTGTACATAAAAACCAGCCGTGCGAGACCACACGCGAGCAGGTCATGAAGCAAGGACAGCCAGTTCGCA